>NC_085844.1:1855862-1878362 GCF_035594765.1 Anolis carolinensis | reverse complement strand
CAGTGAGCAAGGCCAACATCAATGCCAAGCATAAGCAAGGCAAAAGATTATGGAGGGTCTTTCCCAAAACCCCCTCATTCCTTGTTGTTAGGGGTCAGCAGATGGCACCGAATCATAAGAAGGAGACTTCCTCCTCGTTGCCAGGATTTGCTTCTTAATATTTTCCTAAAGTGCCACGTTCCCCCTTTGCTTCCTACTCTTTATACTGGATCCTTTTCAGAATCCTATGTTAAGCCTTGTTCATCTTTGTTGTGGTTGTGCTCCTTCATTTCCAACCTATTAGGACCACCCTATCCACTGGGTTTCTTGGAGGCCTCTCGTCCACAGTTTTCCCTTAAGCCGAAGCCAACTTAACGACAAATAAAGTCTTGGGAGGAAGGCGAGATATAAATCAGGCCCATCCATCTGCAGAGGTAGGAAATCCCAGTCCCACGCACCATTAAAAAACAGAACAGCAGAGAAATGTGTTCCTGTGTCACAAATAACTCTTCTCTCCTTGTTGTGGTGGAGCCAATTCTACACCAAGTGGATTGATAGATAGAAGAAGGATGTTCCTCGAGGCTTCGCTTGCCCACCCAGAATCCCAGGGGTCAGGGGCAGTGTCTTCCTGGCAGTGGTCACCTGCCTTGACCCGACCCACGTTTCCCCCTCTTCTGAAGCCATAGCAGCGCCTTCCCTTCCATGACCCCGGGATCTTCCTCTTCCAGACAGATAGGTTTACATGGTGGCCGGCACAGGCTTCGAAGGGTCTCCCTTTCCGTTGCAAATCTCCCTTTTCACACCGAAACCCAAGACGCCCCATTCTCCATGCTTCCGTCTCCGGTTGCCTCATCACGCCATGGAGGGGCTTGAGAGACCTTGCCAGGCCCATGAGTTGAACCACAGAATCCTAGAGTGGGACCTCTAATGGCCATCCAGTCCAACCCCATTCCAGTTATCTCATTATGCCATGGAAGGGATTGAGAGACCTTTCCAGGCCCATGAGTTGAACCATAGAATCCTAGAGTGGGAAGGGACCTCTAAAGGCCATCCAGTCCAACCCCATTCCGGTTGCCTCATCACGCCATGGAGGGGGTTGAGAGACCTTGCCAGGTTCATGAGTGGAATCACAGAATCCTAGAGTGGGACCTCTAAAGGCCATCCAGTCCAACCCCATTCTGCCAGGCAGGAAGGCACAGTCCAAGCCCTCCATCCAGACTCTTCTGAGAACCCTCCAGAGAAAGAAGAAGACTCCATTGGACTCTTAGGCAACAGATTCCACTCTTGAATAGTTCTTACCATTAGGAACTTCTTCCTCACGTTGAAGTGGAATCTCCTTTCTTGCCTCCTAGTGTGGGAAGGGACCTGTAAAGGCCATCCAGTCCAACCCCATTCTGCCAGGCCGGAAGGCACAGTCCAAGCCCTCCATCCAGACTCTTCTGAGAACCCTCCAGAGAAAGGAGGGAGCGCATTCCACCCTTGAACAGTTCTTACCATTAGGAACTTCTTCCTCATGTTGAGGTGGAACCTCCTCTCTTGCCATTTTGAAGCTTCCAAATCTTTGATCGTGTTGGTTAACCTTCCACCTTGTCAAGATCTGTATCTTCAATCACTTTGCCAAGAACTGGACACAGGGTTAATCCAAGTAAGTATGGCCATGTGTTGTTGAAGCCTCCAACTGACAAGAGTTCTTCCCTCACCCTGGACTTACCACAGATATATATAAAAACATTCCTTGCCTAGTTTTTCCATACCTCACAACCTCTGAGGATGCCTGCCATAGATGTGGGCGAAACGTCAGGAGAGAATACTTCTGAAACATGGCCACACAGCCCAAAAGACATACGACAACCCTAAGTATGGCCATGTTCCAGAAGTATTCTCTCTTGACATTTTGCCCACATCTATGGCAGGCATCCTCAGAGGTTGTGAGGATGCCTGCCATAGATGTGGGTGAAACGTCAGGAGAGAATACTTCTGGAACATGGCCATACAGCCCGGAAAACACACAACAACCCTGTGATCCTGGCCTTGAAAGCCTTTGACAATCCAAGTGAGATTTGACCCAAGCAGGATAGCAAGACACTTTGATGTCCATCTCAACACTAGACTCTTATTGATGCAACCTAGCATCGCCTTGGCCTTTATAGCTGCCACATCACACTCTTGATTCATGTTCTGCTCATCTCCCTTTCCCATGGACTTTTTTCAATCCGGGTGTCACCTATACTATATTTGTGCATTTCACCAAAAGTGTCGTACCGTACATTTCTCCCTGTGAAAATGCATTTGTCAGTTGTTCTGAACCCACTTTCCTATCCCTTAGGGCAGGCATGGGCAAACTTTGGCCCTCCAGGTGTTTTGGACTGCAGGGGAGGTATGAAGCAGCCAGGCTTTGAAGCTGCAAGGCCACTCCTTGGAAAGTGATGAGTATTGTGGCCAAATCTGGTGTGATTTGGCCCAGTGGTTTTGTTGTTAACTCAGTCCTAATTATGCACATTACATTTTTATATATATAAGATGGACCAACTTTGGCCCTCCTCCAGGTGTTTTGGACTTCAACTCCCACAATTCCTAACAGCCTACCGGCTGTTAGGAATTGTGGGAGTTGCAGTCCAAAACACCTGGAGGAGGGCCGAAGTTGGCCCAGGCCTGGGATAGATGAAGCCTTGGACCAGGGGTCCCCAAACTAAGGCCCGGGGGCCGGATGCGGCCCTCCAAGGTCATTTACCTGGCCCCTGTCCTAAACTTTAGACTTAGGATTGACCTAAGTCTACCTGGTCTTTGAAGGTCTCTTTCCTTACCGATGGTCTTATGAGATCATCTAGATAGTATTTGAAGGTCTCTTTGCTTAGCTACAGCCTTATGAGACCATCTAGATGGCTTTTGGAGGTCACTTTCCTTTCCTGTGGTCCTATGAGACCATCTAGATGATCTTTGAAGGTCTCTTTGCTTAGCTACGGCCTTATGAGACCATCTAGATGGCTTTTGGAGGTCACTTTCCTTTCCTATGGTCCTATGAGACCATCTAGATGGCTTTTGGAGGTCACTTTCCTTACCTATGGTCTTATAAAACCATCTAGATGGTCTCTGCAGGTCTCTTTGCTTACCTATGGTCTTATGAGATTGTCTAGATCAGGGGTCCCCAAACTAAGGCCCTTCAAGGTCATTGACCTGGCTCTGTCCTAAACTTTAGACTTAGGGTTGACCTAAGTCTGAAATGACTTGAAGGCACACAACAACAATCCTAATTTTCGACTATTTCATCATAGTATGGCCCCCTAACAGTCTGAGGGACTGTGAATCGGCCCTCCACTTAAAAAGTTTGAGGACCCCTGCCTTGGACGATAGTGATCTGTATCAAATTGAAGGACTTCCCACCTTCCATAGGGATTTTTTCCCTGGAGTTCAACCTTCTTTCTCTCCAGGATTTCCCAATGCAAAGGACCTGCTTCCCAGTAGCCAAGAGCCCCTTCCAGACACCTGGTAAAACACTTAGCCACGCGGTCCGAAAAGGGAGCTTTAACTCCAGATTTGCCACCGAAGCCAGACTCCTTTGCTGTGGAACGGCCTTCGTGGGGCTAAAAAGCAAAAGTTCTTTTTGCTCCATTCTTTTTTGCAATTTTTAGCCATGATTGTCCAGCTGCTCAGGAAGGAGCGCCGTACTTTGCTATATTCTTCTCTGCTGCTAACTGCTTTTAATACACTGCTCTGTTTTAGTATTCTAATTCATTTTATTTTTTTAAATATCGCAACGCTTTATGCTTTTATCTTCACCCTTTTTTCTTCGTGTACTCTGTGAATGCACACTAATGGAGAAGCTGCGCCTGCGCAGGTTCCGACGGAAACTCTTCCAAGCTGAAGTTCAAATTTTGGCGGTAACCACGCCCCCCTTCCCAAGGGGCATATAAGGCAGCCCCAGGCGCCCGCTCTCCAGTTCCTTTTTTTCCGCCGCAAGGTTCACTTCGGACTCTTCGCATGTCTACTACTCGTTTCAAGCGTTGCACGCAGTGTGCTGCTAAAATTCCTGACTCGGACGGCCACGCCAAGTGCCTCTTCTGTCTTGGCGAGGCTCATGTGGTCAGTACCTGCCGTTTTTGCCTAGCTCTCACGGCTCAGGCCAGAAAGAACAGAGCCGCTAGGCTTAGAGCGGCGCTCTACGAAAAATCTCTCGCGCCAGAACCGACTCCGTCGACGTCGGGTACGTCGGCGTCCTCAGCTTTGAGAGCTATGTCGGCACCACCAACTAAGCCTCCGGCAGCCAAGGCTTCCTCGGTCTCGTCCAGAGCGTCCAAGACCTCCAGGGCCGCTAAACCGGTCAAACCACCGTGTACTGTGACGACGGCGACCGTGTCGACCCGCTCCGGAAAGGTGGGACCTTCCTCGACGTCGAGCTCTCTGGCTTCGGTGACCTCGATCCGCTCTCGTATCGGTTCCCCTCCGTCCTCCTCTGCTATCAAAATAGCCTTTAAAAGGGCTCACGAGGAGTCTCGTCGAGCGCAATCCGACTCAGCTGTGGTTCCTCCCACACCTGGCAAGTCCTTGAGGGTTGCATCCAAGCAACCGCCGGCGAAGAAACGGCTAACTCAGCGCTCCTCCTCCTCGGCCTCCTCAAAGAAAGACCCGCCATCTTCCTCGACAACTTCCTCGAGAAGGTCTTCTCCTATTGTACCAGCCCAGAGGCCTAGAGATGTTTCTCAGTCTCCATTGCACCCCCTGTCTGATGGGGAGCTGCAGGACTCACCCCACCACTCTACCCAAACGGTGGTCAGGGTGCCGGTGCCGGAGCCCCTTGCGCCGCCTCGCTCGTCGCGCCAACAGCTCTTCCCTCCCACCTCGACACCGGAGCGTGGCAGACAAACGGCTCGCCTGGCTCGGGCAGCCCAGGCCTCAGCCTCTAAGGACCTTCGGCCTCCGGCCCTCTCTTCCCGCGAGGCCTTGCCTCCTCCCGAGACTGTGCTGTCTTCTCCCCCTCAGTCCCCCCAAGGGGCTGAGGAGGAAGATGCTGATGTCGACCGCCCAGACTCTGTCCTCTCGGCCTCGGTGGTCTCTCTCGGTCTCGACCTCTCTCCTCCCCACGACGCGTATGAGGCGGACCCGCCTTCTCCTACTGACAATGTTCGCGCTTTCGCTGAGCAAATGGTCAGGATGGCCGACGCCCTGGGTTTGGAGATCAAGCAAACCTCCAAAGCAGTGTCTGACCCAGTCTTCAAAAGGGTGCAGGCCCAAGCTCCGCCGGCCACGCTTCTCCCCTTTCTGCCTTATCTGTTGGACGTTATCCAGGCCTCCTGGAAAAACCCTTCCTCCATTCCTCCGACCTCGAAGAGGATCGAGACTTGGTACCGTACCGACGATGATACCCTGGAGTGGCTCAAACACCATCCCGACCCTAACTCCCTGGTCGTTAAGGCCTCTCAATCCTCAGGTCGTCAGTCGAATACTCCGGCCGACAGAGAGGGGAAGCGCTTCGACGCCGTGGGTCGAAAACTTTATTCCGGAGCCCTTTTGCTTTGCCGCATGGCGAATTATGGAGCCTGCATGGGTGCCTACCAACAAATTATCTGGGAGAAGGCGCAGCCCTTCTTCGCTAAGATGTCGGACGAAGACCGCTCCGTCCTCACTACCCTCCAACAGGAGGCAGACTCGCTCGCTCACCACCAAATACAAATGGCGAAGCATACAGGTGATACTGCGGGTAAAATGATTGCCCACGCGATTTCCATTCGCCGCCACGCCTGGCTGAGGTCTTCGGGTCTCTCCTCATCTTCCAGACAGGTCATTGAGGACCTTCCCTTTGACGCGCTCGGACTGTTTCACGCCGGTACCGATGACAAACTCAAGTCTAATCATGACTTTAAAATTCTTGCGTCTAAATGTGGCGACCAACCTCAACCTCAGCGCACTCGCTGGTTCCCGCACCGTTCCCGCCGTTTCCCGCCGCAATCTTTCAGACACCATTCTTTCAGGCGGCCTTCGGGCTCGAACAATCAAGCCCATCACCAACCTCGCCGGGGACCTCATCCGCAAAAGCAACGCGGTCGATCCACCCCTGCTCCTCCGCAGCCTAATCGGCGTACCTGACGCCAACCCCTGCCAAAGCTCCTCGCCCGCTACCGTTGTAGAGCCCACGCTGCCTCGTCCCTTCGGTATCTTTGCAGACCGACTAGCCCCTTTCTACAATCAATGGGACTCTATTACTTCAGATGCATGGGTTCTCCGCATTGTCCAAGACGGCTACGCCTTAGAGTTCATGGACCTCCCTCCTACAGGTCACGTTCTCCACTCAAACCCTTCCCCAGAGATACTGGCCGAAGTCGAAGCGCTACTGGCCAAAGGCGCTATCCGTCCCTCCCCTCCCGAACTGGACCCTTTAAGTTTCTTCTCCAGATACTTTACAGTCCCGAAAAGAGGAGGCGGGCTACGCCCGATTCTGGACTTAAGGGCACTCAATATATTCATCCGCCCCTCCAAATTCAGGATGGTCTCTATTGCCTCTATCCTCCCGATGCTGCAGCGGGGAGACTACTTTGCCTCCATAGACTTACGAGACGCCTACTTCCACGTGGCAATACGAGAGGCGCACAGACGGTTCCTATGCTTCAAAGTTCTCGACCAAACCTACCAGTTTACCGTTTTGCCCTTCGGTCTCGTCACGGCCCCGAGGGTCTTCACCAAGGTTGTCGCCGCCGTAGCGGCCCACCTCAGGCTACATGGCATCACGGTCTTTCCTTATCTGGACGACTGGCTTCTCGTCGGGCCCGACCCGGTTCTCCTCCAAAATCACGTCTCTTTCACGCTGCGTCTTCTAAAATCTCTCGGCCTCCAACTCAATTCCGAGAAGTCAAATCTCTCCCCGTCAACCCGAATCCGGTTCATCGGGGCCCTCTTCGACTCCGTCGCAGAGACTGTGTCACTTCCGTTCGACAGATTCCTGGCTCTCCGCCACCATATCGCCCTTTGTCGATCTGCCCGGAGGGTCAGAGCCCGTGTCATTCAGGTCCTTCTAGGCCACATGGCCTCCACGGTTCTCACGACCCCGTTTGCCAGGCTGCGCCTTCGGACCCTGCAAAGGTGGTTTATAGACACTTTCAAACCGTTCCACCACCACAACTCCAGATACCTGTCGGTACCGTCGTCCGTCCGCCAGTCTCTCTCATGGTGGATGTCTCACCAAAACGTGTGCAAGGGCCTTCCTTTCCATCCAGCCCCGCCATCGCTAACCATAACCACAGACTCCTCCACCTACGCTTGGGGAGCCCACATGAACGGTCTAACGGTTCAAAATCTTTGGTCCCCGTCAGAGAGGGCCAACCACATAAACTTCCTCGAACTTCTCGCCATTCTCAAAGCCCTAAAAGCATTCTCCCCCCTCATCCGCCACAAGTCCATCCTCATTCAATCGGACAATCTAGTAGCAGTATTCTACATCAACAAACAGGGTGGTACGGGTTCGAGGAAACTGATGCTCCTCTCCTCTCGTCTCTGGATTTGGTGCATAGCCCACGGCGTACAGATCTCTGCAATCCACCTACCGGGCGCCCAAAACGGCTTAGCGGATGCCCTCAGCAGGATGACTTCTTCCTCTCACGAATGGAAGCTCAATCCCGAGGTCCTCGACGGTCTGTTCCGCCTCTGGGGGCGCCCTACTCTGGATCTCTTCGCGTCTCCCCACAACGCTCAGCTACCCCGCTACGGAGCGAGGCTCCCCCCGAACTCTTTCCCCGGCTGCCTAGGGGATGCCTTTCTTCTGGACTGGTCGGCGGAGATGCTTTATCTTTTTCCACCGATTCCCCTCATACCGAAAGTTCTCGAAAAACTTCTCTCGATCTCGGTCACGGCGATTCTCATAGCTCCGGCCTGGCCCCGCCAACCGTGGTATCCAGCCCTTCTTCGCCTCTCCAGAGGATCGTTTCACCCTCTGCCTCTCTCGCCGCACCTTCTCTCACGGGAGGACGGCAAAATTCTTCACCCGGACCTTTCTTCCCTTCATCTCACTGCATGGAGGATTCTTACCTAGCCTCTCTTCCGCAGAATCTGCAAGACGTCCTGCGGGCAGCCCATAAGCCGTCTACTACCAAGGCTTATTCCTACAAACTCTCTCGCTTTCATGCCTTCCTTCGATCCCGTAACGTCGACACCTTCCCGACCTCGGTATCGGTGGTCCTCGACTTCCTCATGACTCTCGTCGAGAAGAAACTTTCTCTTGCCTCTATAAAAGCTTATCTCGCAGCTCTTTCCTGGTCTTTTCAGCGCCACGGCCAGCCATCTCTTTTTTCTCACCACCTGATCAAAACCTTTCTCCGGGGCTACAATAACATCTGCCCGCCGTCGCTACCACCTACGCCGGGCTGGAGCCTCGAACTTGTACTTTCTCAACTGTCTTCTGCTCCCTTCGAACCGCTTGCCTCGACCGATCTACGCCTGCTCTCCTGGAAGTTGGCCTTTCTGGTGGCGATCACGTCGGCACGACGGCCATCCGAGCTCGCTGCCCTCAGAGTCGACGAGCCTTATCTTCGTTTCCACCATGACCGCGCTGTTCTTCGCCCGGACATTACCTTTCTTCCTAAGGTGGTGTCAGCCTTCCACCTCAACCAGGACATTGTCTTACCAGCTTTCTTCTCTAACCCCTCCTCTCCTCTCGAGCAAAAACTGCACCTTCTCGACGTTCGGAGAGCACTTCTTTTCTACAGGGACCGTACTAAGGACATTCGTAAGTCACAAAGACTCTTTGTCGCCTATGCCCAGGACAAGTTGGGTAATCCCATCTCTTCCCAAAGACTGTCCCACTGGATCGCTCAGGCCATTGAGTTGGCCTATGAACTAGCCAAGCGACCTCCCCCTCCTTCCATCCGCCCGAGGTCGACTAGGGGCCTCTCGGCGTCGACCGCCTTCCTTAGGGGTATTCCGCTTGACTCCATATGTAAAGCGGCTATCTGGTCAAACCCTCTCACGTTTGTCTCTCACTACAGGCTGGACAGTAAGGCCCTTAAAGACTCGGCCTTTGCAAGATCAGTACTCTCATCTTGCCTCTCCTGACTCTCAGACGTTTTTTCTCTTCATATTCACCCACAGGTGACTCTCTATACCTCTCCTTCAAGTTGGACGGGGTTTTTTCCCCATACCTGCCTCTAGGGATATGTTTTTTTCCCATGATTGTATTGAGCAGTTGCTCTGTTGCTTTGTACCGCCTCGTTGGCCCTGGCGGATATGCCAAAGACCAAGATGTGTTTGTCCCTCTCCCCCTGGGAGAGCGTTTATATGCACTACGCAATTGTGTATTTTTCTCTATCATGTTTATTGAAAAATTCCTTCCATGTTATGTTCTTCTTCTATGATGCTCATGTTGCATTGCACTGGTCCTTTCGGACAATTTATTGCACTGGTCCCTTGGGACGGTTATTTTTTCTATGTCCTAATAAACATGTGTTTGGACATTCACTGATTGTCGAGTTTGCCTTGTCCCACCATCCGGGACCTTAGCGTGTTAGTCTCCATTAGTGTGCATTCACAGAGTACACGAAGAAAAAGGACAGGTTGCTCACCTGTAACCATGTTTCTTCGAGTGTACTCTGTGAATTCACACAAACCCGCCCTTCCTTCCCCTCTGGCAAACCTCTCCCTTTCTCGTTGCCTTGGCGGCGTAGGAACTGGAGAGCGGGCGCCTGGGGCTGCCTTATATGCCCCTTGGGAAGGGGGGCGTGGTTACCGCCAAAATTTGAACTTCAGCTTGGAAGAGTTTCCGTCGGAACCTGCGCAGGCGCAGCTTCTCCATTAGTGTGAATTCACAGAGTACACTCGAAGAAACATGGTTACAGGTGAGCAACCTGTCCTTTTGGTTAAACACGAGCCGTTCGGGGAGGAAGGCGGGACGTAAATCACCTCCATAAAAATAATCTCCTGGAAGAGTGCTGAGCACAAAGAATTTGCAAAGCAGCCTGTTCCAGGTTACTTGCTGCCATAATAATTGAAATTGCGTTCTTTTTTTAGACTCTCCAAAATGAAGTCCTGCCTCGGAAGATTGTGGTTCTCCAGTGTGAGCCACTGACTTTAGCACTGGGAAGCCTGTGCTTACTCAAATGCATTTATTAAGAGGCCGATATCAATGGGCTGCCGATAGAGCTTGTTCCGGGAAGGCACTCTCTCTGTTCTGGATTTTATGTCTTTGCCCAGCTGCTAAAACAGTTTGGGATTTGAAGATGTTTACCTTGGGGAGCCCATTAGCCCTCAAAGCTGCCAAAGGTCTCGACTTTGAGACCTACAACGTTGGGGCACGGCTTCAATTGCCTTTTGGTGACCAAGGATGAAACGTTCGCACTTGCAAGGCCAACGGTCAGAATGACCTGCGCATCGTGGTGTTCATCCCCTTTGTGGGGAGAATCAATGCATCTTTTAGTTTGTATAAAGGATGGGGCAAAGTGTGAGGTCAAAGGATTTGGGAGAAAAGGAAGGAGATGAATGGAAGCTGAATCTCAGGAGCCCTGGATGGAGATGGTGGTGGAGGTTCCTTCTTTGGAGGGTTTTAAGCAGAAGCTAGATGGCCATCTGTTAGGGGTGCTTTGAATGTCATTTTCCCGCTTCTTGGTAGGGAGTTGGACTGGATGGTCCATGAGATAGATCTCTTCCAACTTTATGATTCTATGGGACCTCAATGGACACAGAATGGTCTGCACACAGGAATGCAGCTGAGTCCAAGAGGCTGAAGGCAAGGGCTGGCCACCCTTTCCCCTTTCTTTCTCCAGAAGCCTTTGATGGAAACTTCAGAAAGAGTCAATGCTTGGAGCACAGGCTCATTTCAGGGATTTGGCTTCTTCGCCAGTCAGAAGTGGCGCAACGTGGCATCGTTGTTTGAGCAGTGGACTCTGACTCTGGAGACCACAAGTCACACACTTTCAGCCTCCAAAAACCCATCACCAGGATCATAGAATCATAGAATCATAGAATCATAGAATAGTAGAGTTGGAAGAGACCTCAAGGGCCATCTAGTCCAACCCCCCGCTAAGAAGCAGGAAATCGCATTCAAAGCACCCCCGACAGATGGCCATCCAGCCTCTGCTTAAAAGCCTCCAAAGAGGGAGCCTCCACCACGGCCCGGGGGAGAGAGTTCCACTGCCGAACAGCCCTCACAGTGAGGAAGTTCTTCCTGATGTTCAGGTGGAATCTCCTTTCCTGTAGTTTGAAGCCATTGTTCCGTGTCCTAGTCTGCAGGGCAGCAGAAAATAAGCTTGCTCCCTCCTCCCTATGACTTCCCCTCACATATTTGTACATGGCTATCATGTCTCCTCTCAGCCTTCTCTTCTGCAGGCTAAACATGCCCAGCTCTTTAAGCCTCTCCTCATAGGGCTTGTTCTCCAGACCCTTAATCATTTTAGTTGCCCTCCTCTGGACGCTTTCCAGCTTGTCAGCATCTCCCTTCATCTGCGGTGCCCAAAACTGGACACAGTATTCCAGGTGTGGTCTGACCAAGGCAGAATAGAGGGGGAGCATGACTTCCCTGGATCTAGACGTTATTCCCCTATTGATGCAGGCCAAAATCCCATTGGCTTTTTTAGCTGCCGCATCACATTGTAGGCTCATGTTTAACTTGTTGTCCACGAGGACTCCAAGATCTTTTTCGCACACACTGCTGTCAAGCCAGGCGTCCCCCATTCTGTATCTTTGATTTCCATTTTTTCTGCCGAAGTGAAGTATCTTGCATTTGTCCCTGTTGAACTTCATTTTGTTAGTTTCGGAGTCGGAAGTGACTTTAAGGCACTCAGCAACCAAATCTGGAGTTCACATCTAGGTGCTTTTACAAACAAAATTGCTCCTTTCCCAAAATCTTTCTTAGTTTTTTGCAGCACAAACCAGTGAGAGCTGAGAATCCCAGAGATCTACCAGAAGATGTTCTGCTTTCTGCTGACCCTTGGCTTCATAGATCAAGGTGGGAGGTGATGGGGATGAAGACAACAAGGAACATCAGGCCATCTCTTTCATGAGCCTTCCTTCTTGAGATCCAGCAACCCCCAACTGCAGTCCTGCGTGCAGACCATTCTGTGTCAAAAATATCTCCCGATTTTTGGTTCTGGCCCTTTTAGTGGCCGAACTGATGTGGGGCATTGGGACGGTTGTTCTTTGAGGCTGGGGAAACTTCTTCTGCTCGCTCTCATCCTACGTTTCCCTTTTCTATTGTCCCACCCCAAGTCTTTCATTCTCTGGATGGGGCCCTTTTGTGCCCTGTCTCTGGGCAAATTGGTGCTCCATCCAAAGCTGGCTTTAGATTTATGGATTCAACTGAGGGTCCCTTGCAAAATTCACCATCTCTGACCGCAAGGCATTGGGGAGATGGAAGACTCTTTTCTGCAGGTGGTATGAATCTCACTGAACTAATGCTTTTTGCTATCTTCTGCTCTACGAATATCTCCACTGTCTCTACATGTCTCTCAGGATTCCCCCAGGCCAGGATGTGAGGCTGGGAAGGCCATTTAATGCTAACAAAGGTTATAAATTACAACATTAACGCTGGCCTCTAACAGACAAAGAGTTATTTCCCCCCACCCAGGAACTTCCACAGATATATAAACCTCCCTTTCCTAGTTTCCAACAGACCTCACAACCTCTGAGGATGCCTGCCATAGATATGGGTGAAACGTCAGGAGAGGATGCTTCTGGAACATGGCCAGACAGCCTGGAAAACACATAACAACCCTCTCTCTGCTTCCTCCTCCACCAGCCTGCCCATTCTGACCACCTTATGCAAGCCCTTCCGTTCCTTCTAGGGCTTTGGCTCAAAGCGAACGGCTAACAGTGGCCAATGAGATGCTCCTGAGAAGCCCACAAGTGGCACAAGTAGGGTCTCTGCTCCATGAATATCTCCACTGTCATCCCCACATGTCTCTCTGCTTCCTCCCCCACGAGCCTGTCCATTCCCCTATTTCTTTGGCCATAAAGTTCACAAAGCTGTGAAGTTGGCCACCTTATGCAAGCCCTTCCATTCCTTCTAGGGCTTTGGCTCCAAGCGAATGGCTAACGGTGGCCAATGAGATGCCCCTGAGAAGCCCACAAGTGGCACAAGTAGGGTCTCTTTCAACTGAGAGTCATTTCCAGTCCCAAACCACAACAGCTACAAGTCACTGATAGACTCTTTCCAAGTTGGTGGGCACTACTGCATCTTCCAAATTCCCCTCTTCATAACTGAGTGGGAATACACTCGAGTTTTAGTATTGTCAAGGAGAAAAAGCTCTTCCGTTGCCTCCTTTTGCACGCCTCTCACACTTCTCTGCTCAGTCTCGTTTCCTAAGTTAAAAACCAGACCCCCGAATCGCCTCCTTTCCTCACGAGGGAATCGCTCCGGCCCCCGAACTGTCTGGGTCGTTCATTCTGCTCCTCTCCCTGCCTTATGTTTCCTCCTTATGTGTCTGTGTTGTGGTTTATTCTCAAGTAGGATCAAACCCTGGAATCCTTGCCTTTGTAGCCATCTCATTGCCTAGTTTTTTTGGGAGGAAAGTTAGGATATAAACTAAGTGCAGCTGAGAAAAATCTGCAAACTATTGGAGGTGGACAAATGGACGGTGCCGATCAAGGAGGAATCTTTGGCTAACGTTAAGAAAGACTTAGGTTGTGTTTCCATCACTATGATGGGAGCAATTCTCAAATGTGGGATTTATTAAATAGAGGAATGTTATTCAAGTAGAAGTGTGGTTATATAGTGTTACCTAAAGGGAGCAGGATAATGTGGGGGTCAACATCCTTGAATAGTTTCTGTAGTTGTGTCTTTAGAATTGCTCGTTGATGTAGGTATGTATTCGGTTAGTGTGCCTGCTTCGGATTTAGTTCTGGAGTATGTGGTAGTAATGAATTAGGTAGCTGCATATTATCAAAATCTGCTTTTCCTATATTGTTTTTGTTCTTTTTCTATGTTTCCTAACAAACGTTAGAGATACCGAAAAGGATATAAACACAAGCGTATATCAATAATGTGAACAATAGGTGGCTGCCATAACATTTGCAATATTTCACTTTTAGGTCCTTTCCTAGCTTTCTATCTGGAGGTTTTTTCCTGGAGCATTTGAGGATCTTGGCTCCATATGATAAATAGATAAATGTGATGCCTTGGAAGAGAGAAAGGAGGTGAACTCCATCCCCTGAATGTCCTCAGCAGCTCTTTCTGTTCCCTTCCCAACCTGAGAGATCCCTGCTTTTTCCGTGTGTGTCGTGCCATATTATCAAGTATTATCCAAAATCAGAGGTCTGGAATTTGTAGACATTTTGCTCCCTGGTTTTTTGGGGTGGGAAAGAATATGCACAAGTGAATAATGCCTTAGAAAGGATAATAAAAGAGGGACAGCAGTGATATTTGTGGGGTTTTGCTTTTAGTTCCTTTCCTAATATATTTCTATATTTGCCCTTTTCTCTGGCTGGTTTGAGATAGATAGAAGTGTGACGATTTGGAAGCGAGGGACGGGGTGCTTATTCCTTTCCAGATATTCTTCAAGGTTTTCCCAATTTCCTTGTACAGTTTAAGGGTCCTGGCATCTTAAGAAAGGGGTCTGACACATGGAGTCGCTTTCCTCAATGGGATTTGGTGGCCACCTTTCCTTGTGGCTCCTTCCTACTCTTTCTGTCCCTTGATATTCTCAAGGCTTCATTTGTAGTTCCTTTCCTAGCGTACCTCTTTTCCCGGAGCATTTGAGGACCTGGCATCTGGCAGTAGTTAGAAGTGTGACCATTCAGAAGGGAGGGATGGAGGTGCCTATTCCGTTCCTAATGTTCTACGTACAAGATCTCTGTTTTCTTTCCTGGAGCATTTGGAGATCTCGATGTCCTGCCATTGCTAGAAGTGTGATCAATCAGAAGGGAGGGATGGAGGGGCCTCTTCTGTTCCTAATGTCCTGCAAGTTTTTTTTTTTTCATCTTTCAAAAAGGAGTTAAAAACTTGGTTCTTTCGTTGCGCATTTCAATAATTTAGTCCTCATGACCGAAACTTAAAAATCAATATACTATTTTTCACACTGTTCTCTTTCCCTATACTTAATTGGACATCCGTCCTCACTCCAACTGTTGAGATACTTGCACTTTGTCCTTTTGCCCTGAAGCACTTTATAACTACATTATTGCACTTTAGTCTTAATGGCCACTCCATGCTATCCCCCTCTATCAACCTGATGGTCCATTTTATTTTATTATATTTTTACTCATTTTATGCTCTAAATGAGTTTTTTATGGTTAATGTATTGTTCTTGCACAATGTCGAGTTTACTGTGTTTTTACTTATTGTAATTTGTTTTTATTTGTTGTACTTTGTTTATTGTTTCTGGCCTTTGCTCTGTGTTAGCCGCCCCGAGTCCCTGCGGGGAGATGGTGGTGGGATAGAAAAATAAAGTTCCTACTTACTGTATATTCTCGAGTATAAGCCTAGTTTTTCAGCCCTTTTTTAGGGCTGAAAAAGCTCCCCTCGGCTTATACTCAAGTGAGGGTCCTGGCTGGCTTATATTCGGATCAGCTTATACTTGAGTAGATAGGTATTCAGAGTTGGACAGTCTCATCTTATTAAAGTCTTATTGTTATCTTAAATTACAGTTTTATATAAATATTCAAAAACATTTTACCTACCGATGCCTCAAATAATGTAATTTTATTAATTTATTATTAATTTTTATGTTGGAAATTTACTAATAGCTGCTGCATTTCCCACCCTCGTCTTACACTCGAGTCAATGAATACATTGCACAAGATTTCCCTATCCTAAAATGATACATTTTAATATATTGGGTTTATGGTTCCCGTCCCCTTGATCTGGTCATGTAAGTGTGATTTATCGTTATAATTGTACTATTTTACCTTGTTTAATAATGTGTGTTATGTCGTTATGTAATGTTGTGTTGCTTTTATGACTGTAAGTCAATGAATACATTGCACAAAATTTCCCTATCCTAAAATGATACATTTTAATATATTGGGTTTATGGTTCCCGTCCCCTTGATCTGGTCATGTAAGTGTGATTTATCGTTATAATTGTACTATTTTACCTTGTTTAATAATGTGTGTTATGTCGTTATGTAATGTTGTGTTGCTTTTATGACTGTAAACCGCCCTGAATCCCATCCGGGAGATAGGGCGGTATATAAATGAAGTTTTATTATTATTAATAATAAGTTTTCCCAGTTTTTGTGGCAAAAATTAGGTGCCTCGGCTTATATTTGGGTTGGCTTATACTCAAGTGTATATGGTACTTACTTAGATAGATAGATAGAAGTGTGTCTTGGAAAGAAGAGATAGAGGCGCTTAGGATCTGCCGCATCCCAAAGCCTTGCCCATTGCCAACCCCGAGACCACCACCGCCCTTTTATGACACCTATTCCCACCCGTCCCAGTCTTCCCGTCTCTTGCCGTACTCACCATCTTCCTCTGGTTGCTGAGGCAGAAAGTGCAGATCTGTTTGGGCTGGGAGTTCTCGCTCTCCCTGGCCGGGGGGCTTCCGCCGTTGTTGCCCCCTCCGTTGCCGCCGTGGTGGAAGAAGGCGGCGGAGGCCGGCGTGGTGTGGCAGGGCTGCCCGTCCCCGCAGGCCTCTCCGACCAGGAGCACGTTGCCCAGGTGGGAGATGTAGCTGGAGGCCAGGCGCAGGGTCTCGATCTTGGAGAGCTTCCGGTCGGCCGGCTCCGTGGGGATGAGGGTCCGCAGCGCCGTGAAGGCCGTGTTGACGCTGTTGGTGCGGTCCCGCTCCCGCGCGTTGGCCGTGTGCCGCTGGCGGGGCTCCTGCCGCGGGAGGCGGACCGTCTTCTTGACGCCGCCGGGCCGGCGCTGCCCGCCTTTGAGGCCGAACCCGCCGCCGTCCAGGCAGTAGGGCTTCTCGTCCGAGCCGGAGCTCTCGCTGCCGTTCTCCTCGTCCTCCGAGAGCATGCTGATTTCGGGGTACAGGAAGCGGCTGGGGGGGCGAGCGCAGCATGGCGAAGGACATGGTGGTGGGCTACGGGCGGCGGTCACTCCTCCTCAGTGCCACACTCTCATCCTCCCTAAAAATGTTGCCGAAATTCTTTCAGCTTTATTCCAGAGCAAGGAACCCTTGTCCGCTCCGTCTGGCCCAACGCGTCCAGCTGTCCAGTCCAGGAAGGGGTTAAGAACCGTGTCCCGCACGCTGCTGCTTCCCCTTCTTTCCTTGCACACGTGTGCCTCCTCCTCATGCGCCTTTTGGAGTGCGGCAAGAGCCAAGCGAGGAGTGTTTTATAGCACAGAAAGTGAGCCCTCGGTCGGTCAGCCCGGCCCCTCCTCTGACTCACAGCAGCCGCAGCAGCAGCTTCACGCCTCCCTGAGCCTCCCTGCTTGGGACGGAGGAGGAGGAGGAGAAGGAGGAGGTGGTGGTGGTGGTGGAGCACAGCACCACAGAGGCTGTGGGCCAGGACCAGCACACTTCTCTCCTGAGGGCTTCACCTCTTAAGCCTCGGGGGTCAAGGAACCTGTTTGCAGGCAAAAGGAACGTCTCCATTCAACTGACCCCCAACATTCCTGGAAGGGAACACCGTGGTGCCTCTTGATAGTTTGAGCATGAGAGCTGTGTTTCAATATCTGAAAAGGATGTCACAATGAAGAGGGAGCAGACCTTGTTTTCTGCTGTCCTGGAGAGAGACTAGGAGTCCATAGAATGTGTCAGAAGTTAATTGAGAACATACTGCAAGTCACTTCTGGTGTTAGAGAGAATTGTCCGCCTGTAAAGACGTTGCCCAGGGAACATTGCCCGGATGTGTTCCTGTCCTGCTGGGAGCCCTCTCTCATGTCCCCGCATGGGAAGCTAGGGCTGACAGACGGGAGCTCATCCCGCCTCGTGGATTCAAACCGCCAACCTTCAGGTCAGCAGTTCACCTGGCACAAGGGTTTAGCCCATTGTGCCACCAGAGTTCAGATGACAGCAAAGGAGGTTCCACCTGAACATTAGGAAGAACTTCCTGACCGTAAGATCTTTTCAGCAGTGGACCTCTCTGCCTTGAAATTCAATTGAAGCTTCTTCTTTGGAGGCTTTGAAGAAGAGGCTAGATAGCCATCTATCAGGAGCGATTGGCTTGTGCTTTTCCACCTGGCAGAAGAGGTTGGGCTGGGTGGCCCTTGGGGTTCCTTCCAACTCCATGATTCTATTATTCTTTGCTTCTGAGATCAGTGGGGATGGGGGACCTTGAGGTGCTGCTCTGTCCCCGGCCTCTGATGGAGAAAGAACGGGGCAGAGTGACCAGTTATAGTCAGTTACATTTAGGGCCAAACTGGTGTTGCCAGATTCCTACCTTCCGGCCACTTATTGTTCAAGGAACAACATCTGGAGGCCTACCAGTCAAGCTATGGTTTGAGGGCAGATGTCTTCAGTAAGATTTCTAGACTCCAGCCTAGAAGGGCCATCCATTCCAACCCCCCTTCTGCTCAGAAGGAGAAGCACAATCAAAGCACACTCAACAGATAGCCATCCAGCCTCTAGTTAAGACCCCCAGAGAAGGAGCTCTCCCACACTTCCAGGCAGCAGCATATTTCAAAGTTGAACATATCTCATCATCAAGAAGGTCTTCCTAAGGTTTAGGTGGGATTCCTTTTCCTGCCATTTGAATCCGTGACTCCGTTGTGTCCCGGTCTCTGGAGCAGCAGAAACCAAGCTTGGCCCTTTCCCCTACAATGGGACCTCCTTTCAAATACAATGGGACCTCCTTTCAATAGTTAAACCTGGCCATAGTGTCCAGCCTTCTATTCTGCAAGCTGAACAGGCCCAGCTTCCTACGCCATCCCTCAGATTCATGGCTTCCAGGCCTTTGACCATGTTGGCGGCTCTTCTCTGAACACTTTAAAGCTTGTCCATCTCCTTCTTGACTTGCTTTATCCAGAACTAGACTCAGAGTTATTATCCCAAGTCAGGCCTGACCAAAGCAGGATAGTGTAGGACTAGGACTTCCCTCGATCTTGATGCCATACTTCTCTTGATGCAGCCCAGGATTGCATTACTTTTTATTTTCCACACGCTTGATTCACGTTCAACTTGTGGTCTCCTAAGGCTCCTAGATCCCACTCTCATGGACTTCTTCCAAGCCAAGTATCACCCGTTCATTGTCTCTGTGTTTCATCCTTTCTGCCTAAGTATAACCATCCACTTCTCTCTTCTGCAAAGCACACAGGCGTTATGTAAGAAATGCCCTTCTAGGTGGACAACCTAGGTTCTAGGTTGGATAACCTAGGTTCTGGGTTGGACACCCTAGGCTCTGGGTTGGACACCCTAGGTTCTGGGTTGGACAACCTAGGTTCTGGGTTGGACACCCTAGGTTTTGGGTTGGACACCCTAGGTTCTGGGTTGAGCAACCTAGGTTCTGGGTTGGGCAACCTAGGTTCTGGGTTGGGCAACCTAGGTTCTGGGTTGGACACCCTAGGCTCTGGGTTGAGCACCCTAGGTTCTGGGTTGGACAACCTAGGTTCTGGGTTGGACACCCTAGGTTCTGGGTTGAGCAACCTAGGTTCTGGGTTGGGCAACCTAGGTTTTGGGTTGGGCAACCTAGGTTCTGGGTTGGACACCCTAGGTTCTGGGTTGGGCAACCTAGGTTCTGGGTTGGGCAACCTAGGTTCTGGGTTGGACACCGTAGGTTCTGGGTTGGACAACCTAGGTTCTGGGTTGGACAACCTAGGTTCTGGGTTGGACACCGTAGGTTCTGGGTTGGACACCGTAGGTTCTGGGTTGGACATCCTAGGTTCTGGGTTGGACAACCTAGGTTCTGGGTTGGACACCCTAGGTTCTGGGTTGGACAACCTAGGTTCTGGGTTGGACATCCTAGGTTCTGGATTGGACACCCTAGGTTCTGGGTTGGACAACCTAGGTTCTGGGTTGGACAACCTAGGTTCTGGGTTGGACACCCTAGGTTCTGGGTTGGACAACCTAGGTTCTGGGTTGGACAACCTAGGTTCTGGATTGGACACCCTAGGTTCTGGGTTGGACACCCTAGGTTCTGGGTTGGACAACCTAGGTTCTAGGTTGTCCAAGGGTGTTGTTGCGTGCTCTTCCAGCTGGGAACCACCTCCTCCTGCATCCCGGCTTCCTTTGGAGAGATCATGTCCCAAATGGTTTTGCCCATTTGGATCCTCCTTAATAGAGAGAGGCCTCCTGGACCCATCCTGGAGAAGGTCCAGATTGGTGGCTGGGGAAGGAGAAAGGGAGCAAGACCCCCAATTCCTCGTTGCCCCCTTCTCCTTTTCCTTGGGACCCCCCTTCCCCCTTTCTTTCTTTCTTTCCTTCTCTCTCTCCATCTCCTTCTCTCCTTCCTTCTCCACGTGGACCAGCTATTTGCAAGAAAGAGCTGCTACTGGGAAAAGAATCCCTTCTCCTGCCAGGAATGCGCTGGAGGAATGCCTCTCCGGTCCAAGAGCAACTTCCAGACGTGTGGCTGAGTGACGGCAGCGTCTTTATTTGGGGGGAGAGAATAGACTGGTGGGGGGCCGCCTTTGGGGGGGGGGGGAGCGGCTGCCCTCCTTTCCAGCCACTGATCTCATTCAGGCTCATGTGTTAACTGCTCCGAGCCAGAGGGGAGGAGAGGCCGAGCAGGGCTTGTGCTACTGAAAGGAGGAAAGCGAGGAGGGAGGACCTCTTCTGCTCAGGCTCGGCCAGGAATGGGGCTTCATATGCTTTTTTTGGGGGGTGGGGGGGTTATTATGAGCCCACCTCCAGCCATGGTGGGTCTGGCAAAACCTGTCCCACCCAATAGGACGACTGAGTCCCCCTTTCAAAGCCTCCAAATGCAGCACCATGGCATCCTAGACTTAGAAGGGACCCTCAAAGGCCATCCAGTCAGACCCTTTCTTTCTGCCAGGCTGGAAGGCACCATTCGATCCTTCCCAACAGATGGCTGTGTTTAAAGACTTCCATTGAATCCTAGAGTTGGAAGAGACCCCCAAGGGCCATCTAGTCCGACCTACAAGACGGGAAGACCATCCAATCCCTACTGACAGATGGCCATCTAGCCCGAGTTTAAAGACTTCTATAGAATCCTAGAGTTGGAAGAGACTCCAAGGGCCATCTAGTCCAACCTCCTTCTGCAAGACAGGAAGACCATGCAATCCCTCCCAACAAATGGCCATCCAGCTTTTGTTTAAAGACTTCCAAAGAATCCTAGAGTTGGAAGAGACCTCAAGGGCCATCTACTCCAACCTGCAAGACAGGGAGACCATCCAATCCCTACTGACAGAAGGTCATCTAGCTTGTGTTTAGAGACTTCCATAGAATCCTACAGTTGGAAGAAGCCCAAGGGCCATCTAGTCCAACCTGCAAGACAGGAGGACCATCCAATCCCTACAGCTAGTGGCCATCTAGCCAGTGTTTGAAGACTTCCATAAAACCCTAGAGTTGGAAGAACCCCAAGGGCCATCTAGTCCAACCTCCTTCTGCAAGACAAGAGGACTATCCAATCACTACTGACAGTTGGCCATCTAGCCTGTCTTTAAAGACTTCCATAGAACCCTAGAGTTAGAATAGACTTTCAAGGGCCATCTAGTTCAACCTGCAAGACAGGAAGACATCCAATCCCTACTGACGGATGGTCATCTAGCTTGTGTTTAGAGACTTCCTTAGAACTAGAGTTGGAAGAACCCTAAGGGCCATCTAGTCCAACCTCCTGCAAGACAAGAGGACTATCCAATTACTACTGGCAGTTGGCCATCTAGCCTGTCTTTAAAGAGTTCCATAGAACAATAGAGTTGAAATAGACTTCCAAAGGCCATCTAGTTCAACCTGCAAGACAAAAGGACCATCCCATCCTTACTGTCAGATGGCCATCTAGCCTGTGTTTGAAGACTTCCTTAGAATCCTAGGGTTGGAAGAGACCCCAAAGGGGGCCACCCAGCCCAACCCCTTTCTACACAATCCAAGCCCTCCCAACAGATGCTGGTGCAAACATGTAGGAGGGAGACCAAGTCTTTCCTTAAAAACCTCAAGTGAAGGAGATTCCAGTGGACTCACAGGCGCAAAGAAGGGGCACCCTAAGGCTATCTAGTCCAACCCCCTTTCTGTCATGCGGGGACCTCTGCTTAAAAGCCTCCATAGAAAGGGCTTAGGTTGTGTCTCCCTGCTTGGCAGAAAGGGGCTGGACTGAGTGACCTTTGGGGTCCCTTCCCATTCTGTGGGTTTGATGATTCCAGGTCCTAAGAGAGGAAGGGGCGGATTAGCAAGTGGTAGCAACAGTTCTTGCAAGGGTTGGTTGCATCCCCCCAAAAGCTCCATTCCTGGAGGGGAATGCCTTGCCCAGGACTCAGTCAGCAGCCCCGCCTCCTTCCTTCCTACCTTCTTTCTTTCTTTCTTTCTTTCTTTCTTTCTTTCCTTCCTTCCTTCCTTCCTTCCTTCCTTCCTTCCTTCCTTCCTTCCTTCCTTCCTTCCTTCCTTCCTTCCGTCTTTCTTTCTTTCACCTTCCTTCCTTCCTTCCTTCCTTCCTTCCTTCCTTCCTTCCTTCCTTCCTTCTTTCTTTCTTTCTTTCTTTCTTTCTTTCTTTCTTTCTTTCACCTTCCTTCCTTCCTTCCTTCCTTCCTTCCTTCCTTCCTTCCTTC
>NC_085844.1:1647018-1656172 GCF_035594765.1 Anolis carolinensis | reverse complement strand
AGTTTGTCGGTGCCAATTTGCCGATGCTTAAGTGGTCTGACTGGTGGTGAGAAGGTGAGGCCTGGCTTATCAATAAATCAGGGCGACGATTTTTTTTACTCTGACAATCAATAGGTACCGCTCTGGCGGGAAGGTAATGGCACTCCATGCAGTCATGGCCCCGCCCACTGCCTCTCCCGTAACCCTTTCCTATTCTTTCCTATGGCAAACAGAGGAATTGATCAGCAACTGAACATGCATATTAGAGAGGTTTGGGGAGGATTCACCATGATTTATAGGAGTTGTAGGGACTGGGATGTATAGTTCCCCTGCAATTTAAGAGCACTCTGAACTCGACCAATGATGGACCTGGAACTCACTTGGCATACAGAACCCCCATGACCAAGAAAAAGTGCTGGAAGTCTTTAGATGGATTTATAGGAGTTGTAGTTCACCTACATCCAAAGCGAACGATGAACCCAAACAATGATGGATCTGGACCAAACTTGGCATGCAGACCCGATATGCCCACATTTGAATACTGGTGGGTTTTGAGGGGAATTGGCCTGGGCATTTTGGAGTTGGAGGTGTTGGGATGTCTAGTTCACCTGCAATCAATGAGCACTCTGAACTCCACCAAGGATTGAATTGGACCACACTTGTCACACAGAGCTCCCATGGCCATCAAAACATACTGGAGGTCTTTAGGGAAAATTCACCTTGATTTGGGGGAGTTGTAGTTCACCTACATCCAGATAGCACTGTGAACCCCAAAACCGATGGATCTGGATCAAACTTGGCACACGTACCTGATATGCTGACACTCGATTAATGGAGGGATTTGGGGGGGGGGGGGGGCTGACCTTCCTTTCTGGGAGTTGTAGTTCACCCACAACCAGGAAAACTGTGACCTCCACCAATGATGGACCTGGACCAAACTTGGCCCACAGAACCCTCAAGGACTAACTTCGCCTATTAGATGGGCTTGAGGGGACTGGGTCACCATAGTGGGAGTTGTAGTTCGCCTTACAATCAGAGAGCACACTGGACCTCACCCATGATGCTGTGATGACTCATGGGCCATGTAGTTCCGTTCCTAGTACTATTGTGGCAGATGAAGAGGAAAACTTGGGTTTCCCACCGTTTCAGCCAGAATTGGAGCCCTTGCACCTGCAAGATGTTTGCCCACCAGAAGTCAGCCAAACAAGCCTTGAGCAGAAATCTCCCCCATTTTCTCGCCGGGATTATTATAATCGAGATAGAGGCGCTCGAGAGGCGACTCGCAGGAGCGCCAGGATTGCTGCCAGACAATTAGCTGATTAAGTCTGTTTCCCTTGGGAAACTTTAAGGAGTCATGCATCTGGACACAGTATAGGTTTCGTTTCTTGTTCCACAGAGAAAGTGTTCCTTGGCGGGAAAACAAGATCCTATATAGGTGTTTGCCACAAAGAAATCCTTGCGGAGTCAATTCGTCACCTTGTGGAGTGAGATCGTGTGTGGACTACGCTACTCCAGTCCCTTGCCTCCAGGACCAAGTTCCAAGCCTTGTTTCAGGACCTTGTTCTAGCATCAAGCTTTCCTTGTTCCACGGACCTCGCCACGGACCCTGTTCTTGCTTATTGTCTTTTGTAGCCACGTATCAAGCCTTGTTGCCAAGAATCTAGTTTGCTTCCAGCCTTGTTGTCAAGCTTCATTGGACTAAAGGACCCTGTCATTTCCCCACACTTTGCCTGGCAAAGTGTGTGTTTCGGTTATTGGATTATAACTTTGGACTCTAATATCACATATTGGACATTGTTTTCCTGGACTATATTTGACCTTTTCTGAAAGGTCTACTTCTGAACTATATTCTTCACCTGTTTTTATTGACCTTATATATTCCTTTAATAAAGATATTAGATAGATTCTGGTCTCCGTGCATGGTTATTGGTGCTCTGCAGCCTGGGTCCTGACAGATGCATCCAGAGCAAACTTGCACAAGATCACAAACTTTAAGTACTGATGGAGTTTCAGGGATTTAACCTGGCATGATGTGAGTTGTAGTTCTCACCCACAGCCTTACGCATTTTGCACAATTAAAATACTGACTTTTTCAAATAACCTAATCAATGCTGGGGACCCAAGCTAGTAAATATAACAATAACAACAACAACAGGATGGAGAGAGAATAGGAGTAAGGCTGTGCTTTCCTCTCTAAAAACAAGACACCAAACAGCTCAGAACATTAAAGAGAAGTGCATCTGTCAAGTAGGAAATTTAGGTACCGCTTTATGTGAGGAGGCTAATTTAACTAATTTACGACACCATAAATCCTTCCAGCAGCATGTGAAAGAACGAAGAAGTACTACCATCAAGGACTCGGTGTGACAAGTGGACAGTGAAGGGGCCGGAATCAAGCATACCCTCATGAAGCCGGAAGCAGGAAAATGTGAAATTGCCTCTGTGTCTGTCTATATGTGTTGTATGTCTAATGGCACTCAATGTTTGCCATATATATGTGCATCGTAATTCTCAGGGTGAGAAAAAGGGCGGAATATAAATACTGTAAATAAATGAAATAAATACAGTAGAGTCTCGCTTATCCAAGCTTCTGGATTATCCAATGCATTTTTGTAGTGAATGTTTTCAATACATCATGATATTTTGGTGCTAAATTCGTAAATACAATAATTGCAACATAACATTACAGTGTATTGAACTACTTTTTCTGTCAAATTTGTTGTCTAACATGACGTTTTGGTGTTGAATTTGTAAAATCATAACCTAATTTGATGTTTAATAGGCTTCTCCTTAATCCCTCCTTATTATCCAAGATATTCGCTTATCCAAGCTTCTGCGGGCCCATTTAGCTTGGATAAGTGAGACTCTACTGTAAGTGCAAATGAAATAGATAAGAATAATCTGTATTTTGATTATTATTTTTTTATTGATCAAAACGCAGCCGCTTTTCAGGCGAAGAGTGTTTGCAAAAGGCAGCCGACACAGGGCTAACGAACTACATCAAAATTAGAAACGAAAGCAAGCAGAACCAAACTCCGGGGGAAATAAAATCAGAGCAGAATTTGCATGACGTGGAAACTGAGGCCTGCCGAGTGTGGCACACATGTTTTCGCTCACTCG
The DNA here is from genome assembly GCF_035594765.1 of Anolis carolinensis. NCBI lineage: Eukaryota > Metazoa > Chordata > Lepidosauria > Squamata > Anolidae > Anolis > Anolis carolinensis. Next base: position 1,653,073 of record NC_085844.1, on the reverse strand, counting down.
GGTGGAACACCTGAATTCATTTGAGAAAACTTTGCAGCACGTTGCAGTTTGCTTTTTGGACTCGGCTTCATAAACACATTAAAACGAGGGAGTTCTTTTTCAAACACCCTGTTATATCTGTGTAAGTTCCTGGGTGGGGGGAAGAACTCTTCTCTGTTGGAAGCCAGTGTGAATGTTGCCATTAATCACCTTGGTTAGCATTAAATGACCTTGCCAGCCTCGCATCCTGGCCTGGGGATAATCCATTGTTCACAGTCGTTAGCTGCCCCTGATTGACTCCTGTCTGGAATTCTTCTGTTTTCAGAGTGCTGCTCCTTATTTACTGTTCTGATTTTGGAGTTTTTTTTTTTTTAATACTGGGAGCCAGATTTTGTTAATTTTCATGGTTCATTTTCAACAAAATCTGGATAGATCAATAGGTAGATGGATTGAAAGAAAGGTAAACAGATAGATGGATTAGTAGATAGGTGAGTAGGCAGATGTATGTATGTATGTATGGATAGACAGACAGACAAGTCAATAGATAGATCAATAGGTAGATGGATGGATTAGTAGGTAGGTAGGTTGATAGGTAGATGGATGGATTGAAAGAACGGTCAACAGATAGATGGATTAGTAGATATGTAAGTAGGTAGGTATGTATAGATGGATGGATGGATGGACTGAAAGGTCAATAGATGGATTGGTAGATAGGTAAATAGATAGGTAGATGTATGTATAGATGAATGGATGGATGTTTGGATGGATGGAGAGACATACAGACAGGTCAATAGGTAGATCAATAGGTAGATGGATGGATTAGTAGGTAGGTCGGTCGATAGGTAGATTGATGGACTGAAAGAAAGGTCAACAGATAGATGGATTAGTAGATAGTAAAGTAGGTAGGTAGATGTATGTATAGATGGAAGTTTGGATGGATGGATAGAGACACAGACAGACAGGTCAATAGACAGATCAATAGGTAGATGGATGGATTAGTAGGTAGGTCGGTCAGTAGGTAGCCTGATGGACTGAAAGAAAGGTCAATAGATAGATGGATTGGTAGATAGGTAAGTAGGTAGGTAGGTGTATGTATAGATAGATGGATGGATGGATGGATGGATGGATGGATGGAGAGACAGACAGACAGGTCAATAGATAGATCAATGGGTAGATGGATGGATTAGTAGGTAGGTAAGTCCATAGGTAGATTGATGGACTGAAAGAAAGGTCAATAGATGGATTAGTAGATAGGTAAGTAGGTAGGTAGATGTATGTATAGATGGAAGTTTGGATGGATGGATGGAGAGACAGACAGACAGGTCAATAGACAGATCAATAAGTAGATGGATGGATTAGTAGGTAGTTAGGTAGATAGGTAGATTGATGGACTGAAAGAAAGGGCAATAGATGGATTGGTAGATAGGTAAGTAGGTAGGTAGATGTATGTACAGATGGATGGATGGATGGATGTTTGGATGGATGGATAGAGACACAGACAGACAGATCAATAGATAGATCAATAGGTAGATGGATAGATTAGTAGGTAGGTAGGTTGATAGGTAGATTGATGGATTAAAAGAACCGTCAACATATAGATGGATTAGTAGATAGATAAGTAGGTAGATAGATGTATGTATAGATGTATAGATGGATGTATAGATTGAGAGACAGACAGGTCAATAGATAGATCAATAGGTAGATGGATGGATTAGTAGGTAGGTAGATAGGTAGATTGATGGACTGAAAGAAAGGTCAATACATTGATGGATTGGTAGATAGGTAAGTATGTGGGTAGGTGTATGTATAATTGGATGGATGGATGTTTGGATGAATGGATAGACAGACAGGTCAATAGATAGATCAATAGGTAGATGGATTAGTAGGTAGGTCGATAGGTAGATTGACAGATTGAAAGAAAGGTAAACAGACAGATGGATTGGTAGATAGGTAAGTATGTAGGTAGGTAGGTAGGTGTATTATAGATGGATGGATGGATAGAGAGATAGACAGGATGCGAGGCTGGAACGGCCATTTAATGCTAACAAAGGTGATTAATTGCAATATTCACACTGGCCTCCAACAGACACGAGTTCTTTCCCCCATCCAGGAACTTCCACAGATATATAAACCTTCCTTGCTTAGTTTTTCCATACCTCACAACCTCTGAGGATGCCTGCCATAGATATGGGCGAAACGTCAGGAGAGAATGCTTCTGGAACATGGCCAGACACCCCGGAAAACATACATCAACCCTGTGATCCTGGCCATGAAAGCCTTCGGCAACATGATAATAGAATTCCTGCCCTTGAAAGAAAGTATAATGCATAATGCATTGGTAGAAACTGGACCCTGCTTTGCAAAAACCGGCACCGTAATAATAGCCTCTCTGGTTTCTTCATATTCCTAGGGACAAAGAATATGCAAGAAATGAAGCCAATCCCAAAAATGGAGAAGTGGGTCAGCCGTGGGAAATATGTTGCAACGCCAGCCAAGCCGGGGCAAAGAGCAGCCCAGAAAAGCAAGCAAGGAAGGGGTGCATCTGCACTGCAGAATTAATGCAGTTTCATAGCACTTTCACGGGCATGTCTCAATGCAATGGGAGCCCCAGAAGTTTTAGCTTGGAGAGGCACACAGTAGTGAAAGCGGTGTCAGACTGCCTTGAATCCACAGTGTAAATAATAATAATAATAATAATAATAATAATAATAATAATAATGATGCAGACTGCAAGGAAACCGACGAAACCATTGATCATATCCTCAGCTGCTGTAAGAAAATCGCACAGACAGACTACAAACAGAGGCACAACCATGTGGCCCAAATGATCCATTGGAACTTATGCCTCAAGTCCCACCTCCCAGCAGCAAAGAACTGGTGGGATCACAAACCTGCAAAAGTATTGGAAAATGAGCACGCAAAGATACTGTGGGACTTCCGGATCCAGACTGACAAAGTTCTGGAACACAGCACACCAGACATCACAGTTGTGGAAAAGAACAAGGTCTGGATCATTGATGTCGCCATCCCAGGTGACAGTCGCATTGACGAAAAACAACAGGAAAAACTCAGCCGCTCTCAGGACCTCAAGATTGAACTTCAAAGACTCTGGCAGAAACCAGTGCAGGTGGTCCCGGTGGTGACGGGCACACTGAGTGCCGTGCCAAAAGATCTCAGCCGGCATTTGGAAACAATAGACATTGACAAAATTACGATCTGCCAACTGCAAAAGGCCACCTTACTGGGATCTGCACGCATCATCTGAAAATACATCACACAGTCCTAGACACTTGGGAAGTGTTCGATTTGTGATTTTGTGAAACGAAATCCAGAATGTCTATCTTGTTTGCTGTGTTATAATAATAATAATAATAATAATAATAATAATAATAATAATAATAATAATAAAATTATTTGTATCCCGCCACCATCTCCCCCAGAGGGGACTCGGGGCGGCTCACAGAAATATCAGATAGAAAAACAATAGCAATGCACAATACATGAATAAACAATAAATGCACCCAATGAGGCAGGAAGAGTCAGGAATGCAGAGACCTTCCAGCAAAAAAACAACACAAATGCAATTGGAAATAAAACAAAAGAAAAACCAATTTGCTGAGGCTGAGCAAAAGCTGACGGAGCAAAAGCGAGTTTCTGTTCCCAGGATTAGCATCCGAATGACCCAAATAGGAAAGGAAATTATTATTAAAGAGGGCAAATCCTGCAAGCAATTGGGGGGACCCACAAAAGTTGGAAGAAATGCTCATTGATGCCATTATTATTATTATTATTATTATTATTATTATTATGTTTATTTATATCCTGCTTTTTCTCTCCACGAAGGAGATTCAAGGCCCTCAGCAGCCCGAAAAGAGTTTGCACTGCAGTAGATATTTCATACCTACTGGCCCTTTAATTTTTGTCCTAGGTTTTATGTACTGTATATACTTGAGTATAAGCCTAGTTTTTCAGCCCTTTTTTTAAGACTGTAAAAGCCCCCCTCGGCTTATACTCAGGTGAGGGTCCTGGTTGGCTTATATTTGGGTCAGCTTATACTCAAGAATATATGGTACATTTATTATTTTCCTCTATTATTATATTTATTATTTTTCTCTTTTATTGTTGCAACTATTACATTTATTATACTCTATTTTTATTATTTTTATGATTAATACATTCACTATTTCACTATGATCTTTTTTTATTTTACTCTAATTATTAATACATGTATTATTTTCCTTATTATTATTATTACATGTATTATTTCACTCTATTATTATTAAAAGGATACATAAGCACATTTACATTAAAGAAGATGAGAATAATGATTTAATCAGAGTTGGACACTTTTATTTTAAATTAGAGCTTTATGTAAATATTCAAAAACATGTAACCTACCAATGCCTCAATTAATGTAATTTTATTGGCATCTGTTTTTATTTCTGAAATTTACCACTCTCGGCTTATACTGGAGTCAATGTTTTCCCAGTTTTTTGTGGTAAAATTAGGTGCCTCAGCTTATATAATCGGGTCAGCTATATGGGTATTTTGTTTTGCCATTTAACTGTTTTGCCAGTTACAAACCACCATTGACAATACTGTTATCACCTCCCATCTATCCTCAGCCCAAAGTCACAAACAACTACAATAATAATACTAATATTAACTCCCTCCCCCCTCTCTATATACAGTAGAGTCTCACTTATCCAAGCTAAATGGGCCGGCAGAACGTTGGATAAGCGAATATCTTGGATAATAAGAGGGATCAAGGAAAAGCCCATTAAACATCAAATTAGGTTATGATTTTACAAATTAAGCACCAAAACATCATGTTATACAAAAAATTTGACAGAAAAAGTAGTTCAATACGCAGTAATGCTATGTAGTAATTACCGTATTTACAAATTCAGCACCAAAATATCACGATGTATTGAAAACATCGTAAAATGTTGGATAATCCAGAACGGTGGATAAGTGAGACTCTACTATATAACTTGTTTTTGCATTCTATTGTGTTACATCATGTCATTATTAGCAGCCTTTCGTCCCTATATTGCAGGCATGGGCAAACTTGGTCCCTCCAGGTGTTTTGGACTTCACCTCCCACAAAGCCTAACAGCCTACTGGCCTCCAATTCCGATTGGCTGTTAGGAATTGTGGTAGTTGAAGTCCAAAACACCTGGAGGGCCAAAGACTACCCATGCCTGCTACCCTGTTTCCCCTAAAATAAGACATCCCCAGAAAATAAGTCCCAGTAGAGGTTTTGCTGAATTGCTAAATATAAGTCCTCCCCTGAAAGTAAGACCTAGCAAAGTTTTTGTTTGGAAGCGTGCTCATTTGAACAGAACACCAGATCATGCAAGATCGGTAAATGTATGTACCATAGAGTGTTGTAAATGGAAATATTGGTACAGTAGTGTCTCACTTATCCAAGCTAAACGGGCCGGCAGAACGTTGGATAAGCGAATATCTTGGATAATAAGGGGGGGATCAAGGAAAAGCCCATTAATCATCAAATTAGGTTATGATTTTACAAATTAAGCAACAAAACATCATGTTATACAACAAATTTGACAGAAAAAGTAGTTCAATACACAGTCATGTTATGTTGTGATTACTGTATTTACGAATTTAGCACCAAAATATCACGATATATTGAAAACATTGACTACAAAAATGCCTTGGATAATAAATGCTTGGATAAGTGAGACTCTACTGTAGTAACAAGAAATTCTTGATAGGATTCAGAGTTTGTCTGGTTATGCTGGTTTGTGATGACAACTACTGTACAGTATATGATAAATGTTCTTTTTTTTGTTCATCAATAAATGTGAATTCTTCTTCATGGAAAAATAAGACATCCCCTGAAAATAAGACCTAGAGCATCTTTGGGAGCAAAAATTAATATAAGACACTGTCTTATTTTCGGGGAAACACGGTATATTGGGAGAAAACTGGGATAAAAATAAAGAAGGCAATTATAATACTTCATTCCATACAGGTGCAAAGAGACACACACCTGAAACCCTTTCCTTCTTCCAAAGAAATAGGAGCTCTGCTCTCGCAGGTGATAGTG
>NC_085844.1:1544518-1642018 GCF_035594765.1 Anolis carolinensis | reverse complement strand
ATATAATTAAATATATATATATATGAAATAGTAAGTCATTATAAATAATTAAATTATATATGAAATAGTAAGTCATTATAAAATAGTAAATCATTAGGTGGATAGTAAGGTCTAGATACAGTATAAAACAATACCTATACTGCTGAAAATAATAATAATAATATAATTAAATATATATATATATGAAATAGTAAGTCATTATAAATAATTAAATTATATATGAAATAGTAAGTCATTATAAAATAGTAAATCATTAGGTGGATAGTAAGGTCTAGATACAGTATAAAACAATATCTATACTGCTGAAAATAATAGTATGAATAATAATAATATAATTAAATATATATATATGCGAAATAGTAAGTCATTATAGTAAGTCATTATAAAAGAGTAAGTCATTAGGGGGTAAGTATGGTCTTTATATACTGTAGAACAATACCGTTATAATATGAATAATAATAATATAATTAAATATATATATATGCGAAATAGTAAGTCATTATAGTAAGTCATTATAAAATAGTAAGTCATTAGGGGTAAGTATGGTCTTTATATACTGTAGAACAATACCGTTATATACTGTAGAACAGGGGTCCTCAAACTTTTTAAGCCGAGGGCCGGTCTACAATCCTTCAGACTGTTGAGGGGCCGGATTATCATTTTAAAAAAAATGCAAACAAATTCCGATGCACACTGCACATGTCTTATTTGTAGTGCAAAAACAACAACAACAACGAAAGAACAATACAATATTTAAAAATAAAAACAATTTTGACCAACATACATTTATCAGGATTTCAATGGGAAGTGTGGTTCTGCTTCTGGCCAATGAGATAGTCAAGTTAATTAGGATTGTTGTTGTTGTTGTTGTTGTTGTGTGCCTTCAAGTCATTTCAGACTTTGGGCGAGCCTAAGTCTAAAATGTATTTATTTATTTATTATTTATTTATTTACTGCATTTATTTACTACATTTGTATCACACCCTTCTCACCCCGAAGGGAACTCAGAGCAGCTGTATGTACATACAATCTATATATATAAAAGAGTGATGGCATCACGGCAGCGGACAAAACAACAAAAGTAAACACCCCACAACCTCAAAAATTGACAGCACAACCCCTCATCCATGCCTCTAGGTTGATACAACAAAAAGAAAAGAAAAATAAAGTCCTAATTAGAGGGAGAGGATAAATTGTTTTTATCCAATTGCTGCCAGTTAGAAGGTTAAGCTCCGCCCACTTGGTCTCCTAGCAACCCACTCAGCCCAGGGGACCCTTTACTTTAACTACCACCAATTCCTCAATACTTTATTTCCCATACCATCATACTTCGCCACAGCAACGCGTGGCCGGGCACAGCTAGTATATTATATTATTAGCATAGCACAATATTAGCATTATATATTACTATATTGAACTATACTGTAATATTATTAATAATATTATATGTAATATAGAATATATAATTAATATTATCATATGGTATTATTATTAGTGTTATATTGTATTACATTATAATATTATTGTCAATATTATATGTATATACAATATATTATATTATAAAACTGAGGGCGGGGGCCAGGTAAATGACCTCGGAGGGCCGCATCCGGCCCCCGGGCCTTAGTTTGGGGACCCCTGCTGTAGAACAATACCTACATTATTGAAAACAATATAATAATAATAATAATAATACACTGACAACACATTGAAAGCCTTCGACAACATATATACATACACAAACCAAGTGCAATCCGTGCCAGAGAAGCCAAGAGTTTAGGGCGGAGGCCTATAACTGCCAGAGGTCCCAAAAAAGAAGGAAATTCTCCTCACCTGAGCGTGTCCTTCCTGCAGCCCCTCTTCCGGGGATTTAAGTCCCCGCCCTTCACCTGTCCCAGAAGGGGGCGTGGCCAGACGGGAGCCCCGCCCCTCTCCCCGCCTCTTTTCTGCTGTCCTCACACCTCGCCCCGCCCCCTTTCTCTATCCCCGCCCCCTCGCCCCGTCTGGGATTTCCTTTATAGAGCAACGAAAGTTTAGAGGCGATAAACAATTCGGATGGGTGGGACTTTCCGGGTCAGTGAGGATAACAAAATACAATAAATACCCTGTTTCCCCGAAAATAAGACAGGGTCTTATATTAATTTTTGCTCCCAAAGATGCACTAGGTCTTATTTTCAGGGGATGTCTTATTTTTCCATGAAGAAGAGCTCACATTTATTGTTGAACAACAAAATGAACATTTATTATATACGGTAAAGTAGTTGTCATCACAAACCAGCATAACCAGACAAACTGTGAATCCTATCAAGAATTTCTTGTTACTACAGTAGAGTCTCGCTTATCCAACGTAAACGGGCCGGCAGAACGTTGGATAAGCAAATATGTTGGATAATAAGGAGAGCTTAAGGAAAAGCCTATTAAACATCAAATTAGGTTATGATTTTACAAATTAAGCACCAAAACATCATGTTAGACAACAAATTTGTCAGAAAAAGTAGTTCAATACACAGTAATGCCATGTAGTAATTACTGTATTTATGAATTTAGCACCAAAATATCACGATGTATTGAAAACATTGACTACAAAAATGCATTGGATAATCCAGAATGTTGGATAAGTGAATGTTGGATAAGTGAGACTCTACTGTACCATTATTTACATGTGCAACAATCTATGGTACCTCTTGCAGTTTAGGTTTCACAAGGTTTCCATGCTGATTTCTCTCTATTCTAGTTTCAATGTAGTCATGAATGATGAATAATATAATATACTATAATAATACAGTAGAGTCTCACTTATCCAACGTTCTGGATTATCCAACGCATTTTTGTAGTCAATGTTTTCAATACATCATGATATTTTGGTGCTAAATTCATAAATACAGTAATTACTACATGGCATTACTGTGTATTGAACTACTTTTTCTGACAAATTTGTTGTCTAACATGATGTTTTGGTGCTTAATTTGTAAAATCATAACCTAATTTGATGTTTAATAGGCTTTTCCTTAAGCTCTCCTTATTATCCAACATATTTGCTTATCCAACGTTCTGCCGGCCCGTTTACGTTGGATAAGCGAGACTCTACTGTAATATGATAATATAATAATAATAATATAATGATATACAATATATTAATGAGATAATATAATAATAGGATATAAAAATAACAGAATATGATAATAATATGGTATTAATAGGATAATATAATAATGGGATATAATAACAGAATAGCATAATAATATAATAATAATAGAATAATATAATAGAATAATAGAATGGAATAGAATGATATAAAATATATTAATAGGATAATATAATATGGAATATAATAATAAAACAGAATATGCTAATAATAATAAAATAATAATATGATAATATAATAGAATCATAGTATAGAATATAATGATATAAATATATTAATAGGATAATATAAAATAGAATATAATAATAACAGAATAATATAATAATATGAAAATATAATAGAATAATAATATAATAATAATAATAATAGAAAAATATAATATAATGATATAAAATATATTAATAGGATAATATAATAATGGGATATAATAATAGTAACAGATATGATGATAATAATATGGTAATAGAATAATAGTATAAAATAATCAGTTTCATGGCATAGGATTGGAATAAGGATGAGAGGAGAATCCCTATGCGTCCTGTACCTTTAAGAAACAGAAAGAGCAGGAAAGCCCTCTTCCTTCCTTCCCTCCCACCCTCCCATCGCGCCCCGGCTTTCATTATCCAGGGTTTCTCTAATTTTCTGTCTCTATGGTCTTTTCCCCCTTGGCCCCGCCCCTTTCTACCCTCGTGGCCCCGCCCCTTCTCCTTCTGGTTTTGAAACCCACAGAGGAGGGAAGCCTACTGCGCACGCGCACTCTGCCCAGAGGGGGGAGGGGGCGGGTCTCGTGACCCAAGCGACGCTCTGTGGGGAAAGGGGCGTGGCACTCTCTCACACCCTCTCGCGCTCCCTTTCGCGCAGGCGCAGTTGCGCGTCTCCTTTCCTGAGGTAACTTGAACAGCTAGCCTTTTTCCTCCCAAAGACGGGTGTCTGTGGTCGTCACGTGAGAACGGCAGAAGCGGGGGAAATTAATGAATTGCAGGCTTATTGTATGTCTTTCGGGCAGTGTGGCCATGTTCCAGAAGTATTCTCTCCTGACGTTTCGCCCACATCTATGGCAGGCATCCTCAGAGGTTGTGAGGCAATTAATAAATTAATTTCTTATTATTATTGACCGAGGCTCCTTCTACACTGCCATATTAAACCCCAGATTTTCGACTCTGAACTAGATTATATGGATTATATTATATTATAATATAACTGGGTTGTATTATATTATATTCCATCTTGTCTCCTGTGCCATAGCAACATGCTATGCTAATTTTACATACATATATATATATATATATATAATATAATTTATAAATATGTAATATATTGTATATACAGTAGAGTCTCACTTATCCAACACTCGCTTATCCAACATTCTGGATTATCCAATGCATTTTTGTAGTCAATGTTTTCAATATATCGTGATATTTTGGTGTTAAATTCGTAAATACAGTAATTACTACATAGCATCACTGCGTATTGAACTACTTTTCCTGTCAAATTTGTTGTTAAACGTGATGTTTTGGTGTTTAATTTGTAAAATCATAACCTAATTTGATGTGTAATAGGCTTTTCCTTAATCCCTCCTTATTATCCAACATATTCGCTTATCCAACGTTCTGCCAGCCCGTTTATGTTGGATAAGTGAGACTACTGTACTTATAATATTGATAATAATATTATAAAGTAATGCAATATTATACTACTATACTCCGGTGGTTGGTGCGCATCACCATTTCTAAGCCAAAGAGCTGGCGTTGTCCATAGACACCTCCAAGGTCATGTGACCACTGGCATGACTGCATGGAACGCCGTTACCTTCCCGCCAGAGCGGTACCTATTGATCTACTCACATTTGCATGTTTTTGAACTGCTAGGTCGGCAGGAGCTGGGGCTAACAGTGGGCACGCATTCCACTCCCTGGATTCGAAGCTGCGAACTTTTGGTCCACAAGTTCAGCAGCTTAGCACCTTAACATGCTGCGTCACCAGGGCCCCCAACCTGGACACAGTATAATATTGGAGAACACAGAAATGCTGGACCACTCTAGCAACTATCATTTCGTTGTCAGACGACATAGAGAAGCCATTGAAATCCACAAGAAGCATGTGGACAATCCCAACAGAAAGGAAGGAACCATGAAAATGAACAAAATCTGGCTCCCAGCATTAAAAAAACACCAGAATCAAAACAGTAAATAAGGGACAACACTAAGTAAGCAGGGGAATTCCAGACATGAATCAATCAGGGCCAGCTAACACCTCCCAAGAATCATGATTTGAATTGCGCGTTTTAAATGGATGTTTTTAATTAATGTTTAATTTGTTTTAAATTGTAATTGTTGTCAGTATTGTTTTCTAGCATCTAATGATTGCTGATTGTGAGACCACCCTGAGTCCCCCCACAGGGGTGAGAAGGATGGGATATAAATGCTTAAAATAAATAAACAAACAAACAAAGGATTCCCCCCCCCAGGCAGGAAGCAGCCAGATCTTGAAGCTGCAAGGCTATTCAGTGCTAATCAAGGTGGCCAATTGCAACATCCAGACCTGCCTCAAGCAGATAAGAGTTCTTTCTCCTACCCTGGATATTATTCCACAGATACATAAACCCCACTTGCCTAGTTTCCAACAGACCTCACAACCTCTGAGGATGCCTGCCATAGATGTGGGTGAAACATCAGGAGATAATGGCTCTGGAACATGACCATGCCGCCCAGAAAACTCACAACAACCCACTGCCTAGCAAAGTTCCCAGGAAAACTTCACTCATAATTAAGAAATGATGTGATTACTAAAGGTCACCATGGATTTCTTAAATACAAGTCATGCCAGAATCATCTAATTTCTCTTTCGATAAAGTTACAAGCTTGGTAGATGCAGGGAATGCTGTGGATGGAGCAGATCTTGACTACAGTGAGGCCTTCAACAGAGTCCTCTATGACTTTGCAAGCAAACTAGTCCAATGTGGGCTAGTCAAGGCTACTATTAGGTGGATCTGTCATTGGTTAAGTGGCCGAATCCAAAGGGTGCTTCTCCCCAATGATTCCTCTTCTTCATCCTGGAAAGAAGGGATTATTTGATGCCATGAAGAGGGTTCAGTCCTGGGCCCAGTGCAGTTCAACATCTTCATTAATGACTTGGATGAAGGTTTAGAGGGCAGGCTGATCAAGTTTGAAATGGGACCAAATGAGGAGGGAGAGCTAATACTCCAGAAGACAGGATCAGGATGCAAAAGGACCTCAACAGATTAGAGAGATGACTAGCGAAAACTAACAAAATGAGTTTCAACAAGGACAAACGTAAGGTACTCCACTTAGACAGAAAACAATGAAATGGAAAGATACGGAATGGGGGACGATGCCTGGCTCGACAACAGAATCACATGTGGAAAAGATCTTGGAGTCTTCTTGGACAGAAAGCACAGTCGCTTCTGGTGTGAGAGAATTGTCCGTCTACAGTGACATTGCCCAGGGGACGCCCGGTTGTGTTGCCATCTTGCTGGGAGGCTTCTCTCATGTTCCCGCAAACTAGAGCTGACAGACGGAAGTTCACCCCGTCTCAGATTCGAACCACCAACCTTCAGGTCAGCTGCGCAACCCTCAGATCAACAGTTCAGCCGGCACAAGGATTTAACCCATTGTGGCACCACGACTGAACATGAGCCAGAAGTGTGATGTAGCAGCTCAAAAAGCCAACGGGATCTTGGGCTGCATCCAACTGAGTCTAATCTCCAGATCAAGGGAAGTCCATGTGCCTCTCTATTCTGCTTTGGCCAGGCCTCTTTGTCTGGAATAAGACTGCATCCAATTCTGAGCACCACAGTTCAAAAGAGATATTGATTCTAAGCTAAAAGGTGTCCAGAGGAGGACGACTAAATGGATCAAAGGTCTGGAGACCATGAATAATCCCTCTGAGGAGCATCTTAAATAACTGGGTCTGTTTATCTGCAGAAGAGAAGGTTGAGAGGAGACATGAGAGCCATGTCTAAATATGGGGAAGGGTGTCCTAAGGAAGAGGGAGCAGGCTTGTTTTCTGCTGCCCTGGAGACTAGGACTCAATGGAGCCCTGGGTTCAAATGACAGGAGAGGAGATGCCACCTGAACATGAAGAAGAACTTCCTGACTGTAAGGAGTGGACCTCTCTGCCTCAGAATCCAGTGGAGGCTCCTTCTTTGGAGGCTTTTAAACAGAGACTAGATGGCCATCTGTCAGGGATGCTTTGATTGTACTTTTCCTGCATGGTACAAAAGGGTTGGACTAAATGGCATTTAGAGGTCCCTTCCAACTCTATGGAGCCCCGGTGGCGAAGTGCGTTAAAGTGCTGAGCTGCTGAACTTGCAGACCGAAAGGTCCCAGGTTCAAATTCTGGGAGCGGAGTGAGTGCCCGCTGTTAGCTCCAGCTCCTGCCAACCTAGCAGTTCGAAAACATGCAAATGTGAGTAGACCAATAGGTACAGCTCCGGCGGGAAGGTAACGGCGCTCCATGCAGTCATGCCGGCCGCATGACCTGGGAGGTGTCTACGGACAACGCCAGCTCTTCGGCTTAGAAATGGAGATGAGCACCAACCCCCAGAGTCGGACACAACTGGACTTAACGTCAGGGGAAAACCTTTACCTTTACCAACTCTATGATTCTATGAAACCCCCCTTTCTAGACAACTAGCTTAAGCCGTTGATGTTTATCTGCAATGCCAAGGAGACTCCAAAGCCCATCTGCCTGGCAGCCAAAGCTCTGCCTTCTAACTTCATTGACTCCAAGGTGAGTTCTCAAGAAGCTCTTTCCAAGTACAGCAAAACAGTGGCATAAACACAATGTGGTTCCTAAGCACATGAAAGGCAGAGGATTGTTTGCCACATGGGCTAGTTTGAGAAATACTGGATTGAGTCACCGGTCTCATGACAAGGCATGGCTTCTGACTCATCCTCCGCAAGGGCTCAGTGCGCAAGGCCTTCCTTCCCTTTGGCCACAAGGTCACTCTCATGCACACCCTTTGCTGACTCCCAGGATGAAAAGGCCCAGGCTTCTGATCTTGGGAAGGGAGAAACCAGGCTTGATGGGAGCTGTCCAGCCTCATTTCAAAGACTGCCCAGATAAAGGAGATCCATTGCCAAAGTGTTCCTTCTCTTCAATCATTTTAAAGCCAATCCTATCACTTGGAATTTATTTATTTTATTTTATTTACAGTATTTATATTCCGCCCTTCTTTCTCACCCCGAAGGGGACTCAGGGCGGATTACAATGAACACATATATGGCAAACATTCAATGCCAACAGACAAACAACATACAGTATAGACAGACACAGAGGCATTTAATATTTTTCCAGCTTCACAATTCCGGCCACAGGGGGAGCTGTTGCTTCACCGTCCACTAGTGGCTGTACTTCCTCATTCCTTTCCTCGTGTTTTGCTGGCAGTTTTATGGTGGTGTAAATTAGTCAAATTAGCCTCCCGCATAAAGCGTACCTAAATTTCCCTACTTGACAGATGTAACTGTCTTTCGGGGCTGCATAGGTCAACAGCAAGCTGGGCTATTTAATGGTCGGGGGCTTAACCCGACCCGGGCTTTGAACTCATGACCTCTCGGTCAGTAGTGATTTATTGCAGCTGGTTACTAGCCAGCTGCACCACAGCCCGAAATGATAGCATTCTAGAGTTGGAAGGGGGCCCCAAAGGCCATCCAGTCCAACCCCATTCTTCCAAGCAGGAGGACACAATCCAAGTCCTCCCAACAGATCTATTATTATTATTTATTATTTATTTGCTACATTTATATGCCGCCCTTCTCACCCCGAAGGGGACGCAGAGCAACTTACAAATTAAATGTACATACAATATTATATTATTAGCATAGTACAATACTGGCAATAAATTACTATATTGTACTATATCAATGTATTGTAATATTGGTAATATTACATGTAAAATATAATATTTAATTAATATTATTATATTGTATTATTAGGAGCCCTGGTGGCGAAGTGTGTTAAAGCACTGAGCTGCTGAACTTGCAGACCAAAAGGTCCCAGGTTCAAATCCAGGGAGTGGAGTGAGCGCCCGCTGTTAGCTCCAGCTCCTGCCAACCTAGCAGTTCAAAAACATGCCAATGTGAGTAGATCAATAGGTACCGCTCTGGCAGGAAGGTAACGGCGCTCCATGCAGTCATGCCGGCCACATGACCTTGGAGGTGTCTACGGACAACGCCGGCTCTTCGGCTTAGAAATGGAGATGAGCACCAACCCCCAGAGTCAGACATGACTGGACTTAACGTCAGGGGAAACCTTTACCTTTTATTGTATTATTAGTATTATATTGTATTGCAATATAATATTATGATTGCCATCCAGTCTCTGGTTAGAAACCTCTAGAGAAGGAAACTCTACCAAATCTTCAGGCAGTTTAATTTCCACTAGAGTTGGAAGGGACCTCCAAAGGTCATCCAGTCCAAACCCCTTCTGCTAAGCAGGAAGATACAATCTAATCCCTCCTGACAGATGGCCATCCAGCCTCTGCTTAGAAACCTTTAGAGAAGGAGACTCAGCCAAACCTCCAGGCGGAAGAGTTGGAAGATACCTCCAAAGGTCATCCAGTCCAATCTCATTCTTCCAAGCAGAAGGACACAGTCCAAGCTCTCCTGACAGATGGCCATACAGCCTCTGCTTAAAAGTTTCCTGAGAAGGAGACCCCACTTCTTACCGTCAACAAGGTCTTCCCAATGTTGAGGTGGAATTGCTTTTCCTGCCATTTGAACCCGTTGCTCCATTGTGTCCCTGGAGCAGCGGAAAACACACCTTTCCTTTCCTCAATGTGACATCCTTTGCGATAATAAACCCGGTTCTCATGTTCCCACTTAACCTTTTCTTCTCCAAAGTAAACATCTACGCAGACACTGGATGGCCATCTGTCAGGAGGGCTTGGATTGTGCCTTCCTCCCTGGAAGAAAGGGGTTGGACTGGATGACCTTTGGAGGTCCCTTCCAACTCTAGTGAATATAAACTACCTGGGGGTCTGATTGAGTCTCCTTCTCTAGAGTTGTCTAAGTAAAGGCTGGATGGCGATTGGTTGGGAGGTCTTGGATTGTGTCTTCCTGCCAGGCAGATGGGGGTTGGACTGGATTGCCTTTGGAGGTCCCTTCATTCTAAGTGGCAGGAGGATATATTTTTAAACTGATTAAATAGAAGGAACATCTTGACCAGGGGTCCCCAAACTAAGGCCCAGGGGCCAGATGCAGCCCTCCAAAGTCATTGACCTGACCCCTGTCCTAAACTTTAGATTTACGGTTGACCTAAGTCTGTCTCGTCTTTGGAGGTCTCTTTGCTTACCTATGGCCTTATGAGATCGTCTAGATGGTCTTTGAAGGTCTCTTTGCTTAGCTATGGCCTTATGAGATCATCTAGATGGCTTTTAGAGGTCACTTTCCTTACCTATGGTCCTTTGAGACCATCTAGATGGTCTTTGAGGATCCCTTTCCTTATCTATAGTCTTATGAGACCATCTAGATGGCTTTTGGAGGTCACTTTCCTTATCTATGGTCTTTGAGGATCCCTTTCCTTATCTATGGTCTTACAAGATCATCTAGATGGCTTTTGGAGGTCACTTTCCTTACCTATGGCCCTTTGAGACCATCTAGATGGTCTTTGAGGATCCCTTTCCTTATCTATAGTCTTATGAGACCATCTAGATAGTCTTTGGAGGTCTCTTTGCCTACCCATGGTCTTGTGAGATTGTCTAGATCAGAGGTCCCCAAACTAAGGCCCTCCAAGGTCATTGACCTGGCCTCTGTCCTAAACTTCAGACTTAGGGTTGATCTAAGTCTGAAATGACTTGAAGGCACACAGCAACAACAATCCTAATTTTGGACTATTTCATCCTAGTCCCCCCAACAGTCTGAAGGACTGTGAATCGGCCTTCCACTTAAAATGTTTGAAGACCCCTGATCTTGACAGTAAAGACTGTTCATCAATGGGTCTCCTTCTCTGGACAGTCTCCAAAATATGGCTGGACAGCTCCCAATGCAAGGGATGTTCTAGCAAGCTGTCGATTCTGTTCTGAGCACAATGCCACTGGACTAGATGACTTCAGGGGTCCCCTCCCAACTCTGTGACACTGTGATTGCTCTCTCTCTGTCTGTCTGTCTGTCTGCCTCTTCTCCCCCAAAAACAGGAAAGCCTGATCTATATAGTCTATCCAAGCTGCCTTGAGACAATTGGGCCCTGGCTGAGTCTGCAGCGCAAGAGGAAACACACATCTGGGACTCTCTTTCTCTGTCAAAGACACAGGTTAGATTCCTGCCTGGAGCAAAGGCATGCACCTGTTTCTCACCCACCTCCATATAAAAAGGGAGTTCCGGACGCTGGTCTCAGATCCAACCCGGAGACTGCAAAACGGGCCGCTGCCTTTGCTCTTTTGCAGCCTCTGTCCTTCCAGCTGGCCCAATCCCAGCTGGAAGGACGCAAGACTATTTTGTGCTCAATCAACCCCGGCAAGAGCCTCCTTCGCCCAAAATATTTAATTATCCGCTCGCTCTTTTCCAGCTCTGAAAGGGAGGGAGGCTAGCGCTGCATTTGGCTCGCAGACCTGTCTCTCTGCAGGAGCTGAAGCAGGCAAGTGCAATGTAGAATGGAGCCTGGAAGAGTCGGAAGGGACCCAAAGGTCATCCAGCCCAACCCTTTCGGCCTATTTATTTTTATTTTATTATTACATCACTTCTACCCTGCCCTTCTCACCCATCAGGGGACTCAGGGTGGCTTACAATATAAACATACACATCAAAAAACAGTTTTCATCAAATTTAAAAACCCATCAAGATTAAAAATTACAATAAAATTAAGAATCTATATATATAAAAGAGTGATGGCATCACGCGACCCACAAAACAACAAAACTACAGGCCCCCCAACCTCGAAATTTGACAACACAGCCCATCATCCACGCCTCTAGGTTGATACAACAAAAAGAAAAGAAAAATAAAGTCCTAATTAGAGAGAGAGAGGAATAATTGCTTTTATCCAATTGCTGCCAGTTAGAAGGCTAAGCTCCTCCAACTTGGTCTCCTAGCAACCCAATAAAAAACAATAAAAAACACTAAAATAATTTAAGGCACTAAAAATTAATACAATACAATAATAAAATATAATAAAAAGATAACTTACAATAAAATTAATTAAAAAATACAAATAACGTCAAATAAAAATTACACAACAATATTTAACCAATACCACCACCACTTTGCCACAGCAACGCGTGGCCGAGCACAGCTAGTATACATTAAAATATACACAATTATTCATTTAAATATATATTTAAGGCGCTTTCCATGTCCAGGTGGGGGTCTGTCAGTAGGTCATATATTCATATCTCATTTTTGCTGCTACTCGTGCTCAAATGCCTGGTCCTATAACCATGTTTTTGTTCTCAGGAGGGAGGGAGCCTGCCTGACTTCAATGGGGAGGGCGTTCCATAGGCGGGGAGCCTGGGTTGGAGGAAGTCAGTCAAGCCATCAACCAATTGTAATCCGCCCTGAGTCCCCTTCGGGATGAGAAGGGCGGAATATAAATACTGTAAATAAATAAGTAAATAAATAAAACAAAAAGACAAAGCCAGCAGACCCGATGGGATCCCTTCTGCCATTCGGTACTATCCAAACACAGCTCTCTCGACAGAGGGACATCCTGTTGGGTTATCTAAGCAATCATGCATGCATTTTCAATGTGGGATGGTTTATGTAGTTAGTTATGTCTGTTGCTTAGTAACCTGAGCCAAGCTGCATTCCAGAGTTGATGACACCATTTAAGGGTTTTGCATATGAAATGGGAAATGGGTGTATCCTTTCTGGGGACACACAGGAAGTGATGTACAGATGCCTCTTCCTGTCTCTTCCTCTTTGCTCCTGACCATGCCTTGCTGATGTTCCTGTCTGTTAAGAGATATGTAGTTTCCTGAACTGTTTTTCTTTGGAACTAAGATGTTTTTGCCTGTATGACCATCATCATACAAGATTGTGAGTAAACATATTTTTGCTATTTTATTTGATGTCTCTGATGCTTATTTTATGCGCATGACTTTTTAAAGGGAAAGGGAGGCTGGATATTTTGTCTTATTGTTTAATTTCTTTTTACCTCTGCTCACATAAACCCCTAGTCTTCTGCGTTTTTACTGCTCTGCACGAATGTTTAACCATATTGGAATCATAATCTTAACAGGTTATGAAAATATATTCCTATTACATACAGCCTAAAAGGGTCTGTACCAGGCATGGGCCAACTTTGGCCCTCCTTCCAGGTGTTTGGACTTCAACTCCCATCATTCCTAACAGCCTCAGGCCCCTTCCTTTTCCCCCTCAGCCGCTTAAGCATCATTCCTATCAGCCTCAGGCCCTTTCCTTTCCCCCCTCAGCCGCTTAAGCGGCTGAGGGGGGAAAGGAAAGGGCCTGAGGCTGATAGGAATGATGGGAGTTGAAGTCCAAACACCTGGAGGGAGGGCCAAAGTTGCCCATGCCTTTGTACCATCTCCAACCCAAATAGGATGAAGAAGAGGAGCTTTTAGGTCCAGCCGTCCAACCAATTCCCACTCCGTCTTAACAGGAGCATTGTCCAGCCCGTATTTACTGGCTTCGTTGCAAGAACAGAGTCCTCCTTTTATGCCCTGATAGGCAAATCCACTGTGTTGTGGTTTGTAAAGACACCATTATGGATGGGTTAACTGGAGAAGTACGTGTAAGAAGCTGATTGGCTGAGCCTGCAAAAAAGCTAGGAATCAGATTCGTCAATTTCTCAGCCATGCTACTGAGGAACCCTTTGAGCAGGTTTTTACCTCAGAATGTGTGTGTGTGTATGCTGACTGGAAACAGCCAGGAGAGAAGATGGCTGACGGCTCTCATTGGCCCTGTTAAAAAGCTGATTGGCTGAGCCTGCAAAAAGCTAGGAATCTGATTGGTCAATTTCTCAGCCATGCTACTGAGGAACTCTTGAGGAACTCTTTTTACCTTAAAGTGAGTATGTGTATGCTGACTGGAAACAGCCAGGAGAGACTATGGCTGCCTGCTCTCAATGGCCCTGCTAAGAAGCTGATTGGCTGAGCCTGCGAAAAGCTAGGAATCAGGAACACAACATTTTAAAATGTTACACAGTGTTATCTGAGAATAGTGGGAATTTCAGCCCAACAGTCCTTGTGTTTCTGAGGTTGGGGCAGGTTAAAAGGACATTTTAAAATCGGACACCGCTGTGTCTCAATTCAAACTCTGTACTCCAGACTATTGTTTTTAATATTAATGATATTTAATACTGATTTAATATTTGTATATTGCATATTTTAAGTCGCATTGTAATACTTGTTTTTAACTGACCTAAAAAAGCGCCAATTACAGTAGAGTCTCACTTATCCAAGCCTCGCTTATCCAAGGTTCTGGATTATCCAAGCCATTTTTGTAGTCAATGTTTTCAATATAGTGATATTTTGGTGCTAAATTCGTAAATACAGTAATTACAACATAACATTACTGCCTATTGTACTACTTTTTCTGTCAAATTTGTCATATAACATGATGTTTTGGTACTTAATTTGTAAAATCATCACCTAATTTGATGTTTAATAGGCTTTTCCTTAATCCCTCCTTATTATCCAAGATATTCACTTATCCAATCTTCTGCCGGCCCATTTAGCTTGGATAAGTGAGACTCTACCGTATATTTAATTCTGTTTGTATATTTGTAGATTTTAAATTATATGGAAATGCTTTCAATGTAAGCCTCTTTGAGTCTCCGTATGGAGAGAGAAAGCAGGATATAAATAAACATTATCATCATCATCAAATGGCAGCTTTCCAATTGAGACCGAATCACAACCCCCATCAGCTCTAATTGTTGTGACTCAGCCTTTGTGTGACTCTGATGAAGATTTTGGGATGCAGTTTCAGGATGATGGGATTCAGATTCAGGTTGATATTCAAGATAACTCTGGTGGGAATTATGGGATTCAGGTGCAGAGTGTTCCTACTGTGGGAGATGAGGAGCAGGGAGACAGCTTTTCCATGGGAAGAAATGATGTTGTTAATGATGATGGTTTTCAGGTGCAAGAAGCAGAAAGGGAGAGCGGTTCCCAGCCTCAGTTTGATAACACTAATTGTCAGGGTATTGTGTATTTCAGTAGTTATGGAGTTAATGGGAACCTGCTATGATTGACGTATCTCAGGACCAATGGGGTCAAGTTTGTTTGACCGGGACTTCCTTCTTGTTCTGTGGAATGCAGGGGAGTGTGTGTGTGTGCTGGAGTTCGGCGTTGAGCATTCTCTGGAGATGGACTATGAATGCTATGCTCTGAAGCTGAGAAATGCAACTGTAAATAGATTATGTAAATAAAGTTAAACAACAGTTAAACAACTGACCCTTCGCCTGCTGGAGTGTTTGTTTGACCAGTGCTGATTCTCCGCATGGGAATACAGTCTGGAGAAGGAGGTGAGACCGGGATGATGAATTTTGGAATCCACTCTGCACCCCATCATCCCCTGACACTAACAAGCCCTGTGGCCTTGTAAGCGAAAGCGATGAGGCCGCTTCTCTGGATCGGGCTAGTCATTTGGAATTTTGGGGGTTGTGCAGAAGTCTCAGAATAGCAAATAAGAGAGAGGTCAAAGGGCAAAGAAATGCCTTCATGGTATGCTATTAAAACAGTTTGCTGAGGGGAAAATCTTCGTCGAAGCAATTTCCTCGCTTGAATCAAGAACCAAGTCTGCTTTCCTGTATTATCTTGTAGCCTGAATGTATCCTTGTTTCTGGGACTTTGGCTTCATGTTAAGGACCTTGTTTCATGCCTAATGTTTCCATGGATTTTTTTTAACAGCCTTGTTTTTGTAACTATCTTTTGGAACTCAACTTTTGGCTTTTATTTATTTATTTACATCACTTTTACCCCGCCTTTCTCTCCGAGGAGACTCAAAGCGGCTTACAGTAAATAGGCAAAAATTCAATGCCTAAAAACAATGTAAAAACAACAATTCATATAAAACAATCTACAAAACAACAGTTCATATAAAACAGATACCATTACAAAATAAAATCACATTATATAAAATTAGCTGTGCCCGGCCACGCATTGCTGTGGCAAAGTGGTGGTGGTATTGGTTAAAAATTGTGCAATTTTTATTTGACGTTATTGGTATTTTTTATAAATTTTATTGTAAGTTATCTTTTTATTATATTTTATTATTTTCTTGTATTATTTTTAGTTATTTTCTGTTATAGTATTTTATTGTATTAATTTTTTTAGTGTTTTTAATTATTGTTTATTGTTTATTATTATTTTTTATTGGGTTGCTAGGAGACCAAGTTGGAGGAGCTTAGCCTTCTAACTGGCAGCAATTGGATAAAAGCAATTATTCCTCTCTCTCTAATTAGGACTTTATTTTTCTTTTCTTTTTGTTGTATCAACCTAGAGGCGTGGATGATGGGTTGTGTTGTCAAATTTCGAGGTTGGGGGGCCTGTAGTTTTGTTGTTTTGTGGGTCGCCGTGATGCCATCACTCTTTTATATATATAGATTTTAAGAATGTCCAAGATTTTATGAACTATCTTTTCCCTATTTCCTAATGAACTACAAAAGACTAGTTTTGTTATACAATCTGGTGCCTTTAGCAAGGTGAAGCTAACCTGAGGTGCGACACTAATCACGATGTCTATTGATGAGGAAAGCAGGAGATGTCCTCCAGCATCTGACATGGTGGGCGACAATAAATGACATAGCGGGCCAGATCTGGCCTTGAATCGGACACATGTACCATAAATCAAGAGATGGTCCCAGTGGACAGACACCAACCTGATGCTGCAGGGCGGTTTGAGGAGGTGCTGCCGATGCCGCTGACCGCTGTGCTTGGCCGTAATGGGTGGCCAAAGCCTTCTCCCCCCTCCTTCCCTCCCTCCTCTCTGAGGCCTGAGGTTCTAAAACTGCTTGTTATGCCTCAGTTCTAGAAGAGAGCCTTCAGAACGCTTGTCACTGTGGAAACTCCTCCGTCCGAGTAGCAACAAGGAACCCTCCACTCTGGCCATTCCCCTTGCCCGGCCTGTTGGCGCAAGCGTCCAAAGGAAAAGATGCGAAGGGTGCTGTGCTGAGAAAGAGAAGAGACAGACGGACGGACGGAGCGAGAGACGGACAGAGAGAGATTGGCGGTGTCGCCGTCGACCGTTGGGTGCCTTCCTCCCCCCGGCAGGGCTGATGTCGGCCTGGACCTGGGCCCCTCCGGCACGGTCTCGGCTGCGGCCCCGGCTCTCGCCCGCCCGTCCTCTAGCCAGGCCATGAAGAGCTTCACGAAGCGCGAGGCGGACCGGAGGACGTTCCTGGAGCAGGTTCGGGAGAGCAAGGAGAACGGCTACCTGCTCTCCTCCAAGAAGATAGGCTCCGGGGCCTTCTCCAAGGTCTACCTGGGGTACGCCACCCAGGAGAAGATGATGCAGAACTACAAGCTGGCCTCCGACCTCCGCAGCAAGCGGCACTCCATGGTACGGGGCCCCAAATGCCAGAATTTATTTATTTATTTATTTACAGTATTTATATTCCGCCCTTCTTTCTCACCCCAAAGGGGACTCAAGGCGGATCACATTATACACATATAGGGCAAACATTCAATGCCCATAAACACATCAAACATTGACCGACACAGACAGACGCAGAGGCAGTTTAACCTTCTCCTGAGGGGATGTTCGATTCTGGCCACAGGGGGGAGCAGCTGCTTCATCATCCACTCTGATGGCACTTCCTCATTCCAGGTCGTAAATTAAATTAGAAATGCTTTTCATACTTTAAAAAAAACATTAATAATAATAATACACTTTATATACATTCCACTCTATCTCCCCGAGGGGACTGAGAGTGGATTACAACATACAGAGATAGGCAAATATTCAGTGCCTTAATACAGTGGAATAACCATGACATGCAAATAAACAGAACAAAGGTAAAGGCTTCCACTTTCATCTCCGGTTTTCTGGAGGTGGTGCCCAACTCTGGCCATGGGGAGGTGCTCTTGATCCATTTCTAAGCTGAGGAGGCTGTTGTCCACAGGCACCTCCTGGTCGTGTGGCCGGCATGGCTGCATGGGTGCCTTAGTACCTTCCCGCCCTAAGTGGTACCTGTTGATATACTATCCAGGAGTGAAAACGCTCCAGGCTTGGTTTCTATGGGGATCTTATGCCCCGATGCTAACGCTCCAGCCTTGGTTTCTATGGGGCTCATGCCCCGATCCTACCGCTCCAAGCTTGGTTTCTATGGGGCTCTTATGCCCCGATGCTAACGCTCCAGCCTTGGTTTCTATGGGGCTCTTATGCCCCAATGCTACTGCTCCAAGCTTGGTTTCTATGGGGCTCTTATGCCCCGATGCTAACGCTCCAGCCTTGGTTTCTATGGGGCTCTTATGCCCTGATGCTAACACTCCAGGTTTGGTTTCTATGGGGCTCTTATGCCCTGATGCTAATGCTCCAGCCTTGGTTTCTATGGGGCTCTTAAGTCCGATGCAGGAGACTGGTTGAAAACGCTTTCTCATATATCCGAAGGTATTCCAAGGATGGACTCCAACGCTTCAAATTGGAAAGTTAATTTGGAAGCGCCAAACCACCTCGGAACCCCATTCGGAACCCAAAATAGATAAGATTTTATTACGATTAACGATGATTCCGATTAATTCGCCCATGCCTAATATTCACATGTGCATGTTTTTGAACTAATAATAATAATAATAATAATAATAAAACTTTATTTATACCCCACCACCATCTCCCCGCAGGGACTCGGGGCGGCTGACATTGTTATAAAAGTAACAACACAAATACATTAGCACAATATACACAGGTTAAAACACAATAAGGTAATAAAGTTAAAACAAAAGTTAATACAACAGTAATAATATCAAACCACCACCAATACAATTCAGTCAAACTTCATAGGTGGGGGGGGGGGGGGGGGCTGCAGCAGCAATATAAAGATAGAATCATTGGATTAAAATACCCAGATAAGAGGGACCTAATAAAATTCAGAATAGAATTATAATGAGGCTGGTCATCCAATGGCTGTCTCTCCAAAGGCCAACCTAAACATCCAAGTTTTCAGTTGTTTCTTAAAGGAGGATAGAGAGGGCGTCAACCTAATCTCCCTGGGGAGGGAGTTCCAGAGTTGGGGGGCCACAGCCGAGAAGGCTCTCTCTCTCTCTCTCGTCCACACCAGACATATCTGTGAAGAAGGCGGAGGCGAGAGGAGGGCCTCCCCGGAAGATCTCAGAGATCGAGTAGGTTCATAGGGGACGACGCAGTCACAAAGATAGGCAGTCCCGAAAGCTTTTACTAGCTTTGCCCGGCCACACGTTGGTGTGGCTTATGGGAATCCTTTGTTGGCTAGGTGGAATAGCAGTGAATAGCCTTGCAGTCTCAAAGCCTAGCCGTTTTCTGGAGTAGCTGGAGCTGTTTGTTGTATGAACGTAGAGGCATGGATGAGGGGTTGTGTTGCCAAGTTTAGTGTTTCTGAGATGTGTAATTTTGTTGTTTTGTCCTAAGCCATTATTTTTTTTCTTTTATATATATAGACTAGCTGTGCCCGGCCACGCGTTGCTGTGGCGAAGTATTGAAGTATTGGTGGTAGTTAAGGTAAAGGGTAAAGGTTTCCCCCTGACGGAGCTTAGCCTTCTAACTGGCAGCAATTGGATAAAAACAATTATTGCTCTCCCTCTAATTAGGACTTTATTTTTCTTTTCTTTTTGTTGTATGAATGTAGAGGCATGGATGAGGGGTTGTGCTGCCAAGTTTAGTGTTTCTGGGATGTGTAGTTTTGTTATTTTGTCCTAGGCCAAAATTTCATTACCCTTTTATATATATAGATAACCTGCACCTTGAATTGGGCTTGGAATATTATTGGCAGCCAGTGAAGCCGCTTAAACGGGGGTTGACCACTCCCTGTGAGCAGCTCCGGTTAGTAGCCTGGCTGCTGACCGTTGTACCAACTGCAATTTCCGGACTGTCTTCAAGGGCAGCCCCATGTAGAGTGCGTTATAGTAGTCCATCCTTGAGGTAACTAGAGCGTGGACCACCATGGTCAAGCCAGACTTCTTGAGGTACAGTCGCAGTTGGTGCACTACATTTAATTGTGCAAAGGCCCTCCCGGCCACCGCTGACACCTGGGCATCAAGTGTCAGTGACGAGTCCAGGAGGACCCCCAAGCTGCGGACCTGCACCTTCAGGGGGAGTGTGACCCCGTCAAGCACAGGTGGCCACCCTATGCCCCGATCGGTCGAACAACTGACCTGGAGGACCTCTGACTTATCAGGATTAAACCTCACCTTGTTGGCCCTCATCCAACCCATCACAGCGGCCAGACACTGGTCAAGGATTCGAGGGGCTTCCTTGGAAGTAGGTGGAAAGGAGTAGTAGAGTTGAGTGTCATCTGCGTAGAGTATGGGATGGATCACAAGTGTGGCTCTGCTGGCCAGTGGGAGTTATAGTCTCACACCGAATTACATCTCCATCTAACAAGCCCTTCTTCTGCTTAGACCCAAGAGGAAACCTCTCTGCATTGTCTCTCCTCCCAGGTTGCCATCAAGATCATCTCCACAGCAGAAGCACCGGTCGAGTATACCAAGAAGTTCCTCCCCAGAGAAATCTACTCCCTCAACGTGACCTACAAGCACTTGAACGTGGTGAGTCTCCGGCAGCATCCAAGTCCCAGATAGTCACTAGAGATAGGAGATCTCCATTATAGTGAGTTTATTGATCACATAAGGTGAGCTTACACAAATGGAGCACCACACCACACCTTGGCCCAGCTTCTGTTTTTATAGACATTCTTAACTTTCATTTCCCGATAAATGTTTCCCTTCCTGTGCGCAGGTGCCATAAATTATGAGTTCATTACATCATTATTTTATTGCTGCGAGCATGCGTACTGGAACCCATTGTGTCTGTGCTAGCTCATTAGCCTCCTAGCTTTTTCTCATCGTCTATGAAAAGATTTATGGCCTTGCAGTGTTGACCAGTTTTCTACTCCCAATTACATTACTCCTGGTGCTTAAGCTTTGACGTCTTAGCAAACAACTCATTAAATCTGTTCTTTGAAGTTTCATACCGGGTCAAGCTGCTCCATTTGGAGGCTGTTGCAACTAACTTTTGATGAGGTGCAGTGATCAATATTGACTTGCATTACTGCATTATTAAGCAATTACAGTAGAATCTCACTTATCCAACATAAACGAGCCAGCAGAATGTTGGCTAAGCGAATATGTTGGATAAGAAGGAGGGATTAAGGAAAAGACTATTAAACATCAAATTACATTATGATTTTACAAATGAAGCACCAAAACTTCATGTTTTACAAAAAAAATTGACAGAAAAACCAGTTCAATACACGTAACGCTATGAAGTAATTACTGTATTTGCAAATTTAGCACCAAAACATCGCAATGTATTGAAAACATTGACTACTAAAAGGCAGACTGCGTTGGATAATCCAGAACGTTGGATAAGCGAATGTTGGATAAGCGAGACTCTACTGTTTCATTATACACACAGCGTTGTTTGCAAATCAAAGCAGGGATTGATACACATTTGCAATTATTGTTAAGTACACCTGTTAAGCAGTTATCTTTAGCAAATATCACAGAAGTTATTATTAGCAAATACAGTAGAGTCTCACTTATCCAACACTCGCTTATCCAACGTTCTGGATTATCCAACGAATTTTGTAGTCAATGTTTTCAATACATCGTGATATTTTGGTGCTAAATTCGTAAATACAGTAATTACAACATAACATTACTGCGTATTGAACTACTTTTTCTGTCAAAGTTTGTTGTATAACATGATGTTTTGGTGCTTCATTTGTAAAATCATAACCTAATTTGATGTTTAATAGGCTTTTCCTTAATCCCTCCTTATTATCCAACATATTCGCTTATCCAGCATTCTGCCGGCCCGTTTACGTTGGATAAGCGAGACTCTACTGTACATATAGGGCAAACATTCAATGCCCAAAGACTATTAAACATCAAATTACATTATGATTTTACAAATTAAGCACCAAAACATCGTGTTTTACAAAAAAATTGACAGAAAAACCAGTTCAATACGTGGTAACGCTATGTAGTAATTACTGTATTTATGAATTTAGCACCAAAACATCATAATGTATTGAAAACATTGACTACAAAAATATTGACTACTAAAAGGCAGACTGCATTGGATAATCCAGAACGTTGGATAAGCGAATGTTGGATAAGTGAGACTCTACTGTATCATTATACACACAGTGTTGTTTGCAAATCAAAGCAGGGATTGATACACATTTGCAATTATTGTTAAGTACACCTGTTAAGCAGTTATCTTTATCAAATATCACAGAAGTTATCTTTAGCAAATATTGTTAAGCATATTAAGCTATTAGGCAGTTATCAATAGACACACAGTGTTGTTGCAAATCAAAGCAGTGGTTAGTACTCTCTTGTAGTTATTGTTAGTATGCTGGTCAAGAAGTTATTATTAGCAAATACAGTATTGTTAAGCAAATATCTCAGATTGCAATTATTCCAACCCATGTGTCTTCAAGGCTGTTGCACCTCAGGTTAGCAATTTCACCTTGCTAAATACACCAGGCTGCACACAGGTTGAAGTCTTTTGTAGTTTATTAGGAAATAGGAAATAAATAGTTAGTAAAAAGCAAAAGTAAAGTTCCAAAAGATTGTTGCAAAACGAGGCTATAAAGAATAATCCAAGAAAACATTAGGCATAAAACAAGGTTCCATTAATGCATGACAAAGTCCCGTGAACGTGAACACACCAAGGCTGCAAGATAATATGGGAAAGCAGAGCTTGCTTCTTTATTCGAACAAGAAGTTGCTTTGACAAAGGTTTCTCTCTCAGCACACTCTTTTAATACCCCTTGCATAGCATGAAAGCATTTCTTTGGCCTCTGACCTCCCTCTTATTTGCTATTCTGACACTTCTGCGAACCCTGAATGCCAAACAACCAGCTTGATCTAAAGATTCCGTTTCGTCAAGGCCAGACAGCTCGTTAGCGTTAGCGTCTGTTTCTATGCTATCAGGCTGGGAGCTGTCCTCCCTTCCTGAGTCAATTTGCACCTGGCTAGCTTCAGTATCATCTGTTAATGTGGGATTTGTGTATTGGTAGTGTTTAAATGAAATTTGTGTCTTGTCTGTATTGCATACTGATTGCATCATCCAGAGTGTACTATAGTCTGGAAAGAGTTAATTACTAAGAAGCTGTGATGACCTTGATGTGTGGCTGGAACTGGGGAGTGTCCAGACACAAGTGTGTGCATTGCTGATTGCATCAGTTCAGTTTTGTTCTGAGTTGAGTCGAGTGCTGTCTGCTGAGTGCTGTGTCCATTGTCTGCAAGTCTGTTTGTCTTTATTACTGCTTTCAGTAAAACTTTGTATATAGTTTTACCATCGTCTCTGATGTCTCTTCGTTCTGCGTTCCACTGATTCCATCCAACTGCTGCTGCGCTGCAAATTACTCTGACATCATCAACCCCATTCCCTGCTGTGGGAAAGCCTCCCTGTTCCTCATCTTCCAAAGCAGGAGCACCCTGAACCTGAATCCCATAATTCCCATGAGAGTCATCTTGAACCTGAATCCCATAATCCCCATCAGAGTTACTCTGAGGTTCCAGCTGAGTCACAACAAAGGCTGCCTTAGAGTCTGGCGGAGTCGCCTTCCTTTTCTGGAGGCTTCTAAGCAGAAGCTGGGTGGCCATAGGTCAAGGGGGCTTGGATGGTGTCTTCCAGGTTGGACGGGATGGCCTTTGGGGTCCCCTCTGTTCTCATTCTGTGATTCTCCCCTCCGTTCTCCCAGATCCAGCTGTATGAGATGTACCGGAACAACAAGCGCACCTACCTGGTCCTGGAGCTGGCCTCCCGGGGGGACCTCCTGGAGCACATCAACGCCACTTCGGACCGGAGGGAGCTCCCGGGGCTGGAGGAGGAGGAGGCCCGCAGGCTCTTCCGGCAGATTGTCAGCGCCGTGGCCCACTGCCACAACGTCGGCATCGTCCACAGGTGCGGAAGTGGGTGAAGGTGGCACAAAAGGCAGGGCCAGTGATTGCATGTCCCTGCATGGCAGAAAGTGTTGAGGTATACGGTTGCTGTGAGTTTTTGGGGCTGTATGTGCCCCTGGTGGCACAGTGCGTTAAAGCACTGAGCTGCAGAACTTGTGGACCAAAAGGTGCCAGGTTCAAATCCCGGGAGCAGAATGAGCGCCCGCTGTTAGCCCCAGCTCCTGCCAACCTAGCAGTTCAAAAAGATGCCAATATGAGTACATCAATAGTTACCGCTCCGGCGGGAAGGTAATGGCGCTCCATGCAGTCATGCCAATGGCCACATGACCTTGAAGGTGTCTACGGACAACGCCGGCTCTTCGGCTTAGAAATGGAGATGACCACCAACCCCCAGAGTCAGTCACGACTGGACTTAACGTCAAGGGAAAACCTATTTATTTATTTATTTATTTTATTTACAGTATTTATATCCCGCCCTTCTTTCTCACCCCGAAGGGGACTCAGGGCGGATTACAATGAACACATATATGGCAAACATTCAATGCCAACAGACAAACAACATACATTAGACAGACTCAGAGGCATTTTTAACATTTTTCCAGCTTCACGATTCCGGCCACAGGGGGAGCTGTTGCTTCCCCGTCCAGTAGTGGCTGTACTTCCTCATTCCTTTCCTCATGTTTTGCTGGCAGTTTTATGGTGTTGTAAATTAGCCTCCCGCATAAAGCGTCCCTAAATTTCCCTAATTGACAGGTGCAACTGTCTTTCGGGGCTGCATAGGTCAACAGCAAGCCGGGGCTATTAATGGTCGGGGGCTTAACCCGACCCGGGCTTCGAACTCATGACCTCTCGGTCAGTAGTGATTTATAGCAGTTGGTTACTAGCCAGCTGCGCCACAGCCCGGCCCCTACCATGTCAATGCTTCTGTCATCTACCATGTCAATGCTTCTGGAACATGGCCATACAGCCCGGAAAACTTGCAGCAACCCAGGGATTCCAGCCAGGAAAGCCTTCAACAACAAGTTGAGGCAAAACGTCCAAATATTTCTAGTCTCTACTCCCAATCAGAACTAGAAACAAAGAGATGAAAACACGATAGTTTAATCTACGGGACAATACTATGGGATGGTTGGCAAACTGAAAAGTGGAGTACCACACTTGAGTGTCCTGCATCATGGGTTTTATAGTCGTCAAGAGTAATTGACACATGCAATCAAACCTCCTTTCCCCCCTTCCTTTTGCTTCTCCCTCTCAGCTCTATCGTTCAATTCAACGTCTCTGTGTCTCTCTTGTTCTTAAACAATCCTGTCTTGAAAAACATTTCCTTTTCAAAACAATCTTCTGCGCAGGGTTGTTGTGTGTTTTCCGGGCTGTATGGCCATGTTCCAGACGTATTATCTCCTGACGCTTTGCCCACATCTATGACAGGCATCCTTAGGAGAGAATACGTCTGGAACATAGTCATACAGCCCGGAAAACACACAACAACCCTGTGATTCCGGCCATGAAAGCCTTCAACAACACAATCTTGTGCAAAATTTTCTTCTCCTGGTGCTTGGCATTGCTTATCTCTCCCAAATTCCTTCACTCTCCACTCTCTTCCTATCAGAGTAATTTGCAGCGCAGCAGTAGTTGGATGGAATCAGTGGAATGCAGAATGAAGAGACATCAGAGACGTTGGTAAAACTATATACAAAGTTTTACTGACTGTCTTGTAATAATCAAGACAAACAGACTTGCAAACAATAGATGAACACAGGACTTGACTCAACACCTAGGCAGACAGAACTCGGCTCAACTCAGAACAGAACTGAACGGAACTGATGCAATCAGTAATGCACACACACTTGTGTCTGGATACTCCCCAGTTCCAGCCACACATCAAGGTCATCACAGCTGCCTAGGTGTTGAGTCACTTCCCGCTCCCTCCTCTCCTTTCCTTAACCCATTCTTAAACTTCTTCTTGTAAACTTTTCAAATCTCAGCCCTCTACAAAAGGGTTGGCAAGATAGCCTTTGGGTGCCCCTTTTGAGGGCCCTTCTACACAGCCAAATAACCAGGAATATCAAGTCAGATAATCCACAATATCTGCTTTGAACTGCATTATTTGAGTTTACACTGCCATATCATCCAGATCAATGTGGATTTTATATAGGTGTGTGGAAGGGGCCTCAGTGGCACACAGACTGCCTGTGAGTCTATTGGAATCTCCTTCTCTGGAGGTTTTTAAGCAGAGACTGGATGGGCATCTGTTGAGAGGGCTTGGATTGTGCTTCTCCCACTGGCAGAAAGAAGGGGGCTGGACTGGATTGCCCTTGGGATCTCTTCCAACTCTAGAGGCCCATCCAGACAGGGCCCAAAATGTGTGAGCCTCTGGTAAAACCAAATTAATTAGATTTACGTAATATAGTAATATATTTTACGTAATATATTACGTAGTAATTTACGTAATATAGCCAAAGCCAAAGGAGAAGCTGCTTCAGGAGCTTCCAGAACTCCTCTTTGAGGGGAGTTATCTCTAAATGTCCATGGCTCAATGCTATGTGATCCTGGGATCTTTAGTTTGGTAAGGCACCAGCTTTCTTTGGCAGAGGAAGCTCAAGTCCTTGTCAAACTACATCCCCATGACTCCATAGCATAGAACCAAGACAATGAAGTGGATTCATTTTACAGTTTAGATGCACTCCAAGGTTTTCCTTTCAGTTACTGGAAGCTTTGATGCTTCTTTTGTTGGAGTATGGTTGTATTTGTATGAAATGTAAATCAAGTGTTTACTGCTGATGAGCTAGAGTGGGTATTTTCAGTAATGAAATAGTTAACAGCAGGCTAGTTTTGACTGACAGCCTGTTGTGATTGCTATGACCTATCAGGCTTGATTTCCTGCCTTTGAGGGTTGGAACATCCTCCGGACAGAGGAATGTGTTCTTATCTTATCTGTGGTGTTCGGCTTGAGTTTTCGCTGAAGATGGACTATGAATGCTATACTCTGAAGCCGAGAAATGCAACTGTAAATAGATTATGTAAATAAAGTTAATCAACAGTTGGACTTTGTCTGCTGGAGTGTTTGTTTGACCAGTGCTGTTTCTCAGCATGGGAATACAGTCTGGAGAAAGAGGTAAGACCAGGATGATGAATTTTGGAATCCACTCCGCCTCCCATCATCCCCTGACATCTTTGTCTTTAAAGAAGGAATTCTGAGCAGGCAGCTACTGTAATGAGCACCTTTTTTTGCTAAATTACAAAGACTGCACTTTTTGCACATTACATTCAGCAGCAAATACCTTCTTTTGGTTTCAGTTTTTTGTGCATTAGATTCGATGGCACACGAGGCTCAAGTCAATATGGGTATTTTGAACTATGGAAATAATTAGCAAATCTATATATAAAAAATGTAATGTGCATAATTAGGACTGAGTTAACAACAAAACCACTGGGCCAAATCACACCAAATTTGGCCACAATATTCATCATTTTCCAATTGATGGTGTTTTTCTTTCTCCCAGGGATTTGAAATGTGAGAACATTTTGCTGGATGAACGTGGCTTCATTAAGCTGACTGGTAAGTCCCTGTCCCAGAGATGCTCTGCATCCCAATCAAGAGATAAAAATGGGCAATTGTTATTAATGTGAGAGCTGTTTTTGTAGGAAACATTTTTTGATTCCCTTACTCAGAATTACGCATCAGAATTATTACCCTAAAATGCCCCCCCCCCCCCGACACTGTTGACAGCATGAATTGTTTTACATGTGGCTTAATAACTGACTAGAACAAACTTGCAAGGCTAGGCTGTGTAAATAACTGAGACAGCTAATGTAAACAGTTATGATATTTGTCTTAATAGATAATATGACGTGAAGTGTTTACTTGATGTAATAATTAATGATTTTTATAAGTTGGAAAGGCAACTGCTGACATGATACGTTCACCTGATTAATAAGTAATGATTAATATAAGCTGAGGGCAATTGTATTTAGTAAAATCCCATTGTTAATTAGCCTTCTGCGCATGCTTGTAAAATGCTATTACTGAAATTGCATCCCAGTAAGTGGTGTGGCAGTTTCTTCTCCTGTACAGATGGACTGTCACCTTCCCTTGGTCAATAGGAAACTATCTTGAAATCAGATTCTGC
The DNA here is from genome assembly GCF_035594765.1 of Anolis carolinensis. Taxonomy (NCBI): domain Eukaryota; kingdom Metazoa; phylum Chordata; class Lepidosauria; order Squamata; family Anolidae; genus Anolis; species Anolis carolinensis. Next base: position 1,613,716 of record NC_085844.1, on the reverse strand, counting down.
TTTCCATCTGCTTCCTTCACTCATGTCCAAACAAATTTCTGCATTATTATTATTATTATTCTCCATCATTTCTTTGCATCTGCTGAGCTCAGGCTTCCAATCCAAGCTGCAAGCTATCCTTATTGAAACTCACATGAGAAATAGTTTTAACGTTACTCACCATCAAATTATGACAAGAGCATGTTTTGCAATGGTTGTCTTTTACCATCAATCCAACCTACTGCAATCCCTGGAGAGACCTCCAAACGTGCATCTACAATATAGAATTAATGCAGTTTGGCACCACTTTAACCACCTTGGCTTAATACTACACAGTCTTGGGACTTGTGGTTTTGCAAGGTGTTTAGCCTTCTCTGCCAAAGACTGCTAAGGCTCCACCAAACGACACATCCCATGATTCCATAACATTGAGCCATAGCAGTTAAAGCAGTAGCAAACCGCATTAATTCCACAGTGTAAATGCAGCCGGAGTCCATCATGGGGTATACATAGATAGGAAGCTGCTAAAATAGGCATGGGCCAACTTCAGCCCTCTCTCCAGGTGTTTTGGACTTCAACTCCCACAATTCCTAACAGCCGGTAGGTTGTTAGGAATTGTGGGAGTTGAAGTCCAAAACACCTGGAGGGACAAAGTTTGCCCATGCCTCATCTACAGTGTCAGATTGGACACCACTCAGTGCTCTGGGATCCTGGGAGTTGTGGTTCAGCAAAGTGCCAGCCCTCTTTGCCAGAGAAGGCAAAAATTTTATTCAAATTTTATTATATGCTGATGATATGATCTTCCTGTCAACCACACAAATAGGACTTAGGAGACTCTTGAAGATACTAGGTGGAATCTGTGATAAAGAGAAGTTGAGGATTAATCATTCTAGAAGTGATGGGTGTTCTCCAATAAACAATATCTATAACAACAACAGCAACAACAACAACAACAATTTATTTTTCTATCCTGCCACCATCTCCCTGAAGGGACTCGGGGCGGCTAACATGGAGCCAAGCCCAAAACAAAAACAAATATAACAGTTAAAAGCAATATAAGTAAGTAAACAATATCAACATAATATTCAGATTTTATAAACTAAAAACACAAAATACAAAAACAACCATAATGACCTGAAGAGAAGGCTAAAGTTCCAGATCTCTGCCTTTAGATCAGTAGCTAACTGGCCAATGCACCACTCCTCATTGCAGTCTGCATCCTCAAATGAATCACTAACTGGCCAAATCATTATTGCAGATTTTGGGTTTGCCAACCGCTATTCCCTGAAGAACTCCCTGATGAGCACGTTCTGTGGCTCCGTGGCCTACACCGCCCCAGAGATCCTCATGAGCAAGAAGTACAACGGGGAGCTGGCTGACCTATGGAGCCTGTGAGTCAAAGAGCAGCGTTTTCCAGTACCGGGCAATCCAAATAATAATGCACCAGCATGGGATGACCCACCTTCACTGGGAGTAAGGCTCACCTCGATCTGGAGACTATGGTCCCATTTATGCAGCCTAGAATCGCATTGAAGTTTCTAGATGCCGCATGACACTCCATTCTCATGTTCAGCTTGTGGTCTCCGAAGACTCCTAGAACCCTTTCCCATGGGACTGTTGTTGAGCCAAGCGTCACCCATCCTCCATCTATGCATTTCCTTTTCATTATCTAAACAAAGTGCCACACATTTCTCCCTGTTGAAATTCATTTTGGCCAATCAGCTCTCTCATCTGTGAAGGTCAGTTTGGATTCTGACCAAAGGGTCAAGCCTGTCTTTTAGCAACTACCTATGAGGACAGAACAGGGGCCACACCTGTGCAGATCAGTTTCAGGTACTTACAGGATTAGTTTCGCCATGTCCCCGCTTTGCAGAAGTGGAAACTGAATGGGATTAAGAGATGCAGCAATTAATGTGCTTAAATTAGAATGCAAAAAAGGAGTCATGGGCCTAATATCAATCCTAGAATCCTAGAGCTAGAAGGGTCCTCCAAAGGGCCACCCAGTCCAACCCCCTTCCGCCAGGCAGGAAGACACAATTCAAGCCCTCCAGCCTCTGCTTAAAAGCCTCCAGAGAAAGGGAGTCTATCAGATTCCTTTCAGGAAGTTCTTCCCAATGTCGATGTTGGGAATGGAAGAGCCGTTAAGCTCTAATCACCCTCTTTTATGAGGCAAATTCCCATTAAAATAGCAGAGTAAAGAATTGCAACAGCGTGAGACTTACGCAATGTGAGTGGAAGGCCTCTGTGTCATCAGGAAGGCAAAAGGGATGCAAAGTTAGCTTTAAAGATTAAAAGCATTTATTGAGGTAAAAAGAAATCCATTGATGGATAGAAAAGGTTTGGAACTAACTGTCTAATTTATCCTGTTCTAATACACATAGACGGATTAAAATAACAAAGCTCTATAGATCACTACATCTTGACTAATAGAGGACAGAGGTGCGTCCTGTCTGGAACAAAGCAAGAAGCTGGAATGGCGACCAAGCCTCGTGGGTTGCTTCTTCTCTAGGGTCATGAACATTCCAAAGGACCAAATTGGGGAAGTTACATCAGAACCCTAGGAGAGATTACATTTCTAGGAACATCAAAGGGTGGGCTGACCTAAATAGGATGGGAAGCAGGAAACAGTGGTGAATCCTATCTAGGCATGCTTTGGAAACGGGGAAAGGATTCCCTCAATGTAACTCTGTCATCTATCTGACTACATTTAGACTTGAGTAGTCCAGGATGAATCCCAACAGTCGGGATATACTGTTGGGATGTAATATTGGGATGTATTGACCCGGAACCCTCTTCCCTTCCTCTGCGTAGTGGGGTGATCCTCTACGCCATGGTGACAGGGAAACTCCCCTTCAAGGAGCGCCAGCCGCACAAGATGATCCACGTCATCCGGCAGGGACTCGCCTTCCGGCAGCCCATCTCTCCAGGTACGGGCCTTATAGAGCAGGCATGGGCCAACTTGGGCCTTCCAGGTGTTTTGGAATTGGTAGGCTGTTAGGAATTGTTGAAGTCCAAAACACCTGGAGGGCCCAGGTTGGCCCATGCTTGTTCTAGAGCCACAGAAATGGACGCCTACATGGGTGGGTGGGTGGGTGGTAGGACATTGCAAGGACATTCCTCTCTACCTGTGAAGGAAACCTTCTCTCCAATCCAACAACCCCACTGTTGCACCCTAGCTCTGAGGCACCTGTTCACCCAGCCCCACACCAGAGGCCAATCGTCTAATAATGAGGTGTTTATTGAATAAATAATATACAAAGGGGAAAAGGGGGTTATATCCAAAAGTGGCAGATTGTCACGACCCAGGCAACAGAGCACCAATAACCATACGCAGAGGCCAGATTCTATCTAATATCTTTATTAAGGAAATATATAAAGTTAATAAAAGCAGATGTAAAAGTTAGTCCAGAAGCAGACCTTTCAGGAAAGGTCAAAATTAGTCCAAAAAAGCAATGTCCAATATGAAATATTAAGGTCCAAAGTTGTAATCCAATAACCGAAACACTCACTTTGCCAGGCAAAGTGAGGGGAGATGACAAGGTCCTTTAGTCCATGAACTTGAGCAAGGCTAGGAAATAACTTGATACTTGAAACAAGGCTTGAATCGTGGAACAAGGTAACGAGGAACAAGAACAAGGTCCGTGGAATAACTTGGTAAAATCCGTGAAACAAGGCAAGGTTTAGTCCTGGGAAACAAGGCAAGGTCCGTAGGTAAACAAAGGCTGGGAAACAGGAGCGAAGGCTGGAAACAAGGACAAGGCTTGAGCAGGAACGAGGCTTGAAACGGAGCGCGCTGTCCAGACACAACTCGCTCCGGAGGCTGACGAATTGACTCCGCGAAGTTACTTCGCGGGTAAAACACCTATATAGAGTCTAACTTTCCCGCCGAAGCAGTTCTCTGGGAACCAGAAACGAAAGCTAAACTCTGAGACCAGATGTTTGACTCCTTAAAGATTCTCACGAAAAGCAGGCTTAATTGGCTACATTCTTAGCTGCTATTCTAGCACTCCTGCGCGAAGCTGCTTCCAAACCCCTCTGTTGTTTACAAAACTCATGGCGAGAGAACACGGGAGATGTAGGCTCAGGGTTTGTTTGACATACTTCTGGGGCACAACTTTCTTGCAGGTGCAAGGTTCCCAGATCTGCCTGGGAAAGATCTGGCTGAGAAGATTCCAGTTCTGACTGGGAAGGTAAAAAACCCAAGTTTTCTTCTTCATCAGGCATTACAATGTCATGAGCAGGACTACAAGGCCCATGAGTCATCACACTATCCCCCTCCTCAAGGCCCCTCCCAAACTGGGACTCTCTCCCCGAGGCGCGAGGTCGCGGCTTGGCGGGATAGGTTCGATGAAAGCGACGGGTTAGATCAGGAGCATGGACTGTGGAGGCGTCTTCCCAAGAGCGTTCCTCAGGGCCAAAACCCACCCAGTCAATGAGATATTGCAGGCGGCGGCGGTGAAAGCGAGAATCCAAAATGTCCTGAACCTCGAACTCGTCCTCCCCATCCACCAAAATAGGGACGGGGGCCGGCCGGTCTACATCTGACCGCACACCATCCGCCGGAAGGAGCAGGGAGCGGTGAAACACTGGGTGAATGCGCATTGAACGCGGAAGTTGGAGTTTGAAAGTCACGGGGTTTAATTGCGCCACCACTGGATAGGGACCAATGAAACGGGCATCTAACTTCCGGCAAGGGCGATGGGAGGGCAAAAAGCGAGTGGACAGAAAAACCCGATCTCCTACCTTGATTTCGGGGCCCGGCTGGCGATGTTTGTCCGCGTGACGTTTATAGTCCTCCTTGGCTTGTTCCAGTTGCTGGAGCAAAAGTTGTTGCACCGCTGTGAGTTCCTGCAGCCAATCTTCTGCTGCGGGAACTTCTGAAGTTTCAATGACAGGGGGAAAGAAACGTGGATGGAAGCCGTAGTTTGCAAAGAACGGCGTTTCTTTTGTAGAAGCCTGGACTCCATTGTTGTAGGCAAACTCCGACAGTGGTAACAGAGAAGCCCAATTGTCCTGTTGGTAGTTTACATAACAGCGAAGGTACTGTTCCAAAGTGGCATTGGTGCGCTCCGTTTGCCCATCCGTTTGGGGATGATGAGCTGAAGATAAACGAGAGTCTATGCCCAATAGTTTTTGTAGTGCCTTCCAGAAACGAGAGGTGAATTGGGATCCACGGTCTGTGACCAGACTCTTGGGCAATCCATGTAGTCTGAAAACATGTTGGAGGAATAAATCTGCAGTCTCTTGGGCCGTGGGAAGGCCTTCACAGGGAATGAAATGGGCTAACTTGGTGAAAAGGTCCACCACCACTAGGATCGTGGTGAATCCACAGGAAGGTGGTAAGTCAGTGATAAAATCCGCAGAAATTATTTCCCATGGGCGAGATGGGGTAGGAAGGGGGTGTAGAAGCCCTGAGGGCTTCTCCCTTCTTATCTTGGAGCGCTGGCATACTGGGCAGGTGTTGACATATTTTTCCACATCTTTGCGGATCTTGGGCCACCAGAAATCTCTTAGGATCAAATGCATGGTTTTAAATAGTCCGAAATGCCCTGCTGGTTTGCAGTCATGACACAGACGAAGTGCTTTTTCCCTGCCCGGTCCGGGTGGGATATAAACATGATTTCTATAGCAAAGCAGTCCATCTTTAAGCGAAAAGGGAAAATGCAGACCTTGACGAAGTTGGTCCTGCGCCCAGGCATCTGCTTGCTGACTAGCCCTGATTTCTTGAGCACAGATGGGTCCTGGAGTAGAAGGAGTTGAATCAATGGGAGTGGATTTGGTGTTCCCCACTGTGAGCGTGGCAAAGTTCTCGGGTTGTAGTAGTTGGGATTCAAAGGTCTCCTTGCGCCCTGCAGCGTATTCCGGTTTACGTGACAGGGCGTCTGCTTGCTTGGTTTGGGCTGGGGTCACATAATGAATCTGGAAGTTGAAACGTTCAAAGAATAAAGCCCAACGTTGCTGCCTCTGATTTAGCTTGCGGGCAGTTCTTAGATGTTCTAGATTCCGATGATCAGTGTGGACTTCAATGGGAAATTTGGCCCCTTCTAGCCAATGTCTCCAAGTTTCAAAAGCTGCCTTTATGGCTAATAGTTCTTTTTCCCAAATGGTATAGTTCCTCTCTGGTGCGGTAAGTTGACGAGAATAATAGGCACAAGGATGAAGGTGATCTCCCACCGGTTGTAGGAGCACAGCCCCAATTGCCACATCAGAGGCGTCCGCTTGCACCACAAAAAGGGTTTCAGGATCTGGATGCTGAAGGATTGGCTGGGATGTGAATAATTTCTTTAGTTGCTGGAACCCTTTCTCTGCTTGATCAGTCCAGCGGAAGGGCTGTTTCCCACGGATGCAGCTGGTGATTGGGTCAGACCAGCGGGCAAAATCTGGAATGAACTTGCGGTAATAGTTCGCGAACCCCAAGAATCGCTGCACCTCTTTCTTGTTGGTTGGCGCCCGCCATTCCAATACTGCTGAAACTTTTGCCGGGTCCATGGAGAGCCCTAGAGGCGAGATGCGGTACCCCAGGAAATCTACCTCTTGTAGATCAAAAGCGCATTTTTCTAGCTTGGCATAAAGTCCATGATCCCGCAATCGTTGTAACACCATTTTGACGTGGTTCTCATGTTCTGATTGTGATCTAGAAAACACCAAAAAATCGTCCAGGTAGATGATCAAGAACCGATCTAGATAGTCCTGAAAAATGTCATTGACAAAATGCTGGAACGTTGCGGGAGCTCCGCATAATCCATAATTCATAACTCTGGACTCGAATAATCCGAATTTAGTCTGGAAGTCGGTCTTCCACTCGTCCCCTTCTCTGATGCGAACTAGATTATAAGCCCCCCGTAGGTCCAGCTTGGTGTAGACCTTGGCTCCTCGAAGTCGGTCTAGTAGATCCGAGATTAAGGGCAGGGGATAGCTGTTCCGCTTGGTGATATTATTCAATGCTCTATAGTCCACCACCAAGCGTAGTTCCCCTGACTTCTTCTTCACAAACATCACTGGGGAGGCGGCTGGGGATTGAGAGGGTCTAATGAATCCCTTACGAAGGTTTGACTCTATGAATTCCCTGAGAGCTTCTTGCTCTGATTCAGTCAGGGAGTATAGATGCCCTCGCGGGATTGGGGCCCCCTCCACCAGGTCGATGGCACAGTCATAAGGTCTATGTGGGGGTAATTTTTCGGCTTCTTTTTCATTGAATACATCCCAATACTCGGAGTACTTCTTTGGCAAGGTGATAATGGGCTCGGTGTCTGTGGCATGGCAGACCTTGGCTACGAGGCAATGGTTTTGGCAGTACTTTGAAGCAAACTGCAGTTCTCTGTTGGTCCAGGAGATGCTTGGGTCGTGAAGTGTCAGCCATGGAATCCCCAAAATCACAGGGAAATGGGGAACCTCGGTAACAAAGAAGGAAATTTCTTCCATATGTTCCCTTATCCACATCCTGGTGGGTTCCGACCACTGGCTTACGGGGCCCGTCTTGAGAGGGCGGCCATCGATGGCTTGCACCACACGGGCATTCTTGAAGTCATGATATTGTAATCCCAGAGAGTCGGCATACTCTCTATCAATGAAATTGTTGGTAGCTCCTGAGTCTATCATGGCGTGGATCATGACGGGTCCCCTTTTTACTGACCATAAGGTGACCACTAGAAGGAACAGGACCCCGGTTGGCGGCTCTTGAATGGGTTTCTTGACCGGGTTGGCGAGCCTCTCTACGCCCGGTCGTTGGCTTCCCCCGCCGGCTGTGTGCCAGCCGCCTCAGACACCTTCGTCTCCGTGGAGGACGCCGCCGCAAGACGGGCGGCGGGCTTCCCTTTGGCTGGGCACTCTCTGGCGAAGTGGCCCCCATTTCCGCAATACCAACAGAGATTTAGGCGTTGGCGGCGGGCCTTCTCGGCGGCATCTAATCTGGGACGCACATTGCCCAACTGCATCGGCACCTCCTCGCCCCCTCTGGGGTATGGGGATGGTGGTGGGGGTCTCCACACTGGGCGCGGCTGAACGCTGGCGGGAGCGGGGGGTTTTGCCCCAGCTCTACCGCTCTGGCCTCGTACCCACTGTTTCCTGTTGGCAATCATGACTTCAGCCCGTAAACATTGATCGATGAGTGCCTCAAGCGTTTGGGGAGGATCCACCTTGGAGATTTCCTCCAGCATTTCAATGTTGAGACCCTCCCGAAATTGTCCTCTGAGGGCAACATCGTTCCAGCCGGTGTTGTGGGCCAGCACTCGGAACTCGGCTATGTACTGAGACATGGGTCTGTCTCCTTGGAAGAGGCGGCGGAGTTTGTGACCGGCTGCCTCCAAATTGTCCTCGATTCCCCAAGTCTCCTTAAGGTGGTCCAAGAAGCGTTGCGCTGATCTTAGGTGTGGAGAGGCTTGGTCGAACAGTGCCGTCGCCCAGTTGGCCGCTGGCCCGTCTAGGAGACTGTAAACCCACGCCACCTTGATGTCTTCTTGGGGAAACTCGGCAGCACGGGCCTCTAGATAAGCTTGGCATTGGCGACGGAAAACATGAACCTTAGAAGCTTCTCCAGTAAACTTGGTTGGCAACGCCATGGCCGGAAGACGGATTCCGCGTTCCTTCAAACCCTTTATTTCCCCATCCTGTGCATTGAGCTTATCACGGATTCGGTCCACCTCATCCTTGTCGATGGTGTAGGTAAGCGGCTGCCCACCCGGCACGGTTCCGGTAGACATTCTGGCCTTGGTTAATTGGTGCTTATGGGTGGCGGAGTCAAACTGTCACGACCCAGGCAACAGAGCACCAATAACCATACGCAGAGGCCAGATTCTATCTAATATCTTTATTAAGGAAATATATAAAGTTAATAAAAGCAGATGTAAAAGTTAGTCCAGAAGCAGACCTTTCAGGAAAGGTCAAAATTAGTCCAAAAAAGCAATGTCCAATATGAAATATTAAGGTCCAAAGTTGTAATCCAATAACCGAAACACTCACTTTGCCAGGCAAAGTGAGGGGAGATGACAAGGTCCTTTAGTCCATGAACTTGAGCAAGGCTAGGAAATAACTTGATACTTGAAACAAGGCTTGAATCGTGGAACAAGGTAACGAGGAACAAGAACAAGGTCCGTGGAATAACTTGGTAAAATCCGTGAAACAAGGCAAGGTTTAGTCCTGGGAAACAAGGCAAGGTCCGTAGGTAAACAAAGGCTGGGAAACAGGAGCGAAGGCTGGAAACAAGGACAAGGCTTGAGCAGGAACGAGGCTTGAAACGGAGCGCGCTGTCCAGACACAACTCGCTCCGGAGGCTGACGAATTGACTCCGCGAAGTTACTTCGCGGGTAAAACACCTATATAGAGTCTAACTTTCCCGCCGAAGCAGTTCTCTGGGAACCAGAAACGAAAGCTAAACTCTGAGACCAGATGTTTGACTCCTTAAAGATTCTCACGAAAAGCAGGCTTAATTGGCTACATTCTTAGCTGCTATTCTAGCACTCCTGCGCGAAGCTGCTTCCAAACCCCTCTGTTGTTTACAAAACTCATGGCGAGAGAACACGGGAGATGTAGGCTCAGGGTTTGTTTGACATACTTCTGGGGCACAACTTTCTTGCAGGTGCAAGGTTCCCAGATCTGCCTGGGAAAGATCTGGCTGAGAAGATTCCAGTTCTGACTGGGAAGGTAAAAAACCCAAGTTTTCTTCTTCATCAGGCATTACAATGTCATGAGCAGGACTACAAGGCCCATGAGTCATCACACAGATAGATTATAACTTGCAGTGTTCAAAATAATTCAGAGTTCAATAAAAGTCATTCAAAAATGCCAAGGAAACATCTCATAAGCTAGAAACCCAAAAACACAGAAAATCCAAAGTAATTCCATGAACATGAACACAGGAAACTCTTCCAGGTAAAACTCTTCAAAGGTACATAGGCAAAGGCACGAACCCGAGACTTGGAAACTTGGTAGCATGGAGACTGTTTCCCCTTTAGCAATGTTATCTTCTCTGAAATACCTGGAACCAAAACACCTAATTTAAGCCTGTCTAGGTTCCTGTGATATCATGTTGAAGGCACCTGGATTTCAAGGCCTAATCGTGGAGGTGCTACAGTATGCACAGCATCGGCTGGGTCAGGCTGACCTTTCTGCAATTCTCCCTGAAGGCTCTCAGATTCTCTCCGAACACATTCAGGCACTTCATTTTGAAACCCCTCGTCCTCAGAATCCGCTGGCTCTTGCCAGACAACAACACCCACAAAGAGGTGAAAGGGCAGCCCAGTGTCTCCATTCAGAGTGGCTTTCATTTCACCTCCAAACTGGCCACCCACAGACTCATAGCATCACAGAGCTGGAACAGCCCTTCTGTACAGGAAGACACAATTCAAACCCTCCCACTAGATGGCCATCCAGCCTCTGCCTGAAACCGCCAGAAAACATGACTCCCAAGCAGCAGTGGATTCCATGCCATACATCTTACCATCAGGAAAGTTTTCCTAACATCCAGACGCAATCTCTTAGTAGCTTGCAGTCTTCCAAGAGTCCTCGATCCCTTTTTAATCGACTGTTTTCAGGCCAGGTGCACCCTCCCATCCTGTATCTGTGCATTTGATTTGTATTGCCATACATTTCTCCCTGTTGAGGTTCATTTTGTTAGACTTGGCCAATCAGCTGTCATATCTGTAAAGGTCCTTTGCAGCCCTTTTTGAACCTTAAAAAGTCCATTTTCAGTGGGACAGCTTGCATTAGGCACTTTAAGAGAAAGAAGTAGGCACTCAGACTCCAGTACTGGGTTTTTAATAGCTATATTGGTTATTTTTATGTGTTCTGCACTATTGTGTGCTTTTTGTGAACTGTTCCGAGTCTCTTCGGGGAGATGGTGGTGGGATACAAATAAAGTTTATATGTATACAAGGGAAAACATCCATATTCACCATCCTTCTTCATTCAGTTCACCAGGTTTCGTGGGAGGAGGCAAATGTTCAGACTCTGCATTCTTCGCAGATCTGACACACTTTTCAAAGAGAAAAGGGTCTCCTGATATACAATCTTTTTGCTGCTGTTGTTCTCATTTGTTTTGACGTATTATTCAGCTCAGACTTCTAGAACTGTAGTTCCATCAATTCCAGAACAGATGCTGTTTTCCTTCCTCAAGAATCATATTGTCCTTCACATGTAAACACGTGTTGTTTACACCAAAAGTTCCCAAGTCAGTTAAGTCAGTTCAGAGACTTTTCATTTGCATTTTTCATACCAAAATTAATCCAATCTTCACCACCTCCATAATGCCATTTTCCCAGGTTTCAAAATTCTTAGGATGGTGTCTTCAGCCTTACCAGACCTTAATAGGCCCGTAGCCGGACCCCAATCATACAATTTCATCCAATCCACTCATTACAGCCTTTGGGTTTCGCTGATCAACCGATTCCCAATCCACGGAAGAGCCTGTTCCACATTGTACTTGCCCAGTGAAGGGAGGGGCAAACTTGGCTGTTAGGAATTGTGGGAGTTGAAGTCCAAAGCACTTGGAAGGCCCAAGTTTGCCCGTGTCTGTGCACCAGCAATTTGGGACCTCCCTTCCCTGGTCAAGGACTCCCCTGCTGATTGATTCCCTGGATCTGCACGAGAGCGTCCTCACCCGCTGTTCTTCTCCCCTCTGCTCCAGAATGCCAGAACCTCATTGAGGGCTTGCTCCAGCTGAAGCCGGCGGCCCGCCTGGGGCTGCAGCAGGTGGCCACGCACCGCTGGATGCTGCCAGCCACGTCGGCCATCTTCCACCGGGTGATGAACTCCATGGGGGTCCATCCCTCAGAGTGCAAGATGGGTCAGGAGAAGTCACAGCTGAGCCCAGGTACGGAGCACATGGTCAACATTCATATTCACCATCCCTCTCCGTTAACTTGATCAGGCTTGTTGGGAGGAAGGAGGCGGGTGGCATGAGCCAACTTCAGCCCTCCCTCCAGGTGCTTTAAACTTCAGCTCCCACAATTCCTAACAACTGGTGGGCTGTTAGGAACTGTGGGAGTTGAAGTCCAAAACACCTGGAGGGAGAGCCAATGTTGGCCCATTGTTGGGGTTCAGCAGCAAAATGCTGTGGTTTTCTCAGAGAATGCGGGGAATGATGGGTTCTCGGCTGAGGAGTCTGTGTGTGATCAGGGTGAATTGCAGGCCTCAGATCAGAGTGAGACATAAGATGTTTTGGATTCCAATGGTTGTTCCTTAGCAACAGGGGAAAAGTCTGTTTCTCTTGGGAATCGGCCTTCAGCAAATAAGGAGTTTTCCCACTATATCAGATTAGGCCTCCGCACGGAGGGAGTGAAGGCTAAATTAGAAAGCTCCATGAGAAGTCCTTGAGACCCAGGTGTCAAAGGCATGATCTCATGGCTTCTTGGTCGGGCCTGGGATTAAATTAAGTGATGTTTACTTGATGTCTTCGGAGCAGACAACATTGCCATAGATTCAAGTTGTTGTTACAGCTCTTCAGCTCATGATTCAAGTATCCTGTGTTTGCCTAATGTTCCTGAAAGGGTTTTTGCCTTGGGAAAATTGCTGCTTTCATGCTCATGGATTTATGCCTATGTTCTTGACTTCCTTGATTTCATGTATCTTGCTATTCTGGACTACTGATCTTTTGTATATGGACTACTCTTACAGTTCCTTTTCTACTGCTTTTTGGGAAATGTCCCTATCGCTTTTTGTACATGCCTTTCCTAATAAACTGCTGTGGATAGAATACTGGACTCTGGGTGAAAAGGTGTTTCACAGCTAGGGTGCAACACGCATGCCTATTCTAGTCTCTTCACTGTATGCCGTCTGTCCCTTTGCAGGTGAGACAGGTGGGTCTATCTCGCAGCTCCCCGGTTTGGAAGGCCCGGCTAAGACCACGGAGGGTCTGTCCAAGGATCCCAAGCCTCTGTCGGCACCAGCCCCCCGTGCTGCCTCGGCCTCCGGCGCCTTTCCGGCCCGTCCCAAAACGGAGAAGAAGAGTCCCGAGTCACCGGCGGTGCCGGCAGTGTCGCTGACGGCCCACGGCCTGCTGCAGCTGCCCACCCCACGCAAGACGGAGCGCCCGCCGCGGCTGTCCCTGTACCGGCCCAGCCTGCTGACCACCCTGCAGCCCTTCCACCACCTACCCCACTTCCGCAAACCCGGCTCGGCCTTCTCCACCAGTGCCTACGTGGCCAGCAAGCGCATGGTGGCCGGGGAGAAGGGGCCGGTGCGGTCGGCGGCGGCGGTGCTGGGCGGCGGAGGCGGGAGTGGGTCGGCCAGCCTCTCCAAGCAGGTGCATTCCCTGTACACCATGACGCCGTGCCCGTGACCCACGGACTGGCCCCACGCCGGCACGGACTCACGCGGGGCTCCGGAGGTGGGGCTGAGACGGAGCCAAAGGACAAGAGGCAGCGAGCAATATTAAATATTATTCAGAGTCCCACCCGGGCTGCCTGCTGAATGGGGGCGGCTTTCTCTAAGGCACCTGCTGCAGACGAGGGACGACTCAGGTGTTGCCGTTCGCCAGCCTCGCTCTTACGTTTCTCTATATACATCCATATATCCTTGCTCTGCGTGGCGGCCTCTCGCCCTCCTGTTCTTGCCATCTCTGCCACTTAGCCAAACATATTGTCCCCATATTTTGAAAAAGAGCAGGGGGAAAGAAAAGCCAATACTAGGAAAGATTCTGAAAGCAAATCATTAAAGAAACTGTAATCACTTAGAAAGGAATGTCATCCTCACAAAGAGTCAACACGGGTCCCTCCAAAACAGGTCATGACGGACTAACCACATTTCTTTTTCTTTTTCCAATTAAGAGCTACAGGCTTGTTAAGATGAAGGGAATGCTGTGGATGTAGTAGCATTTCTCGATCTCATTCATGCTCCTGTGAGGTGGGTTGGGAACGGGTTGACGGACCGAACCCAAAGGGCGCTTCTGTCCAATGGCTCCTCTTCTTCCTCCTGGAAGAGGAGCTCCACTCCCAGGTCCAGAGTTATTCAGGATTATTATTATTATATTTATTTATACCCCGCTTTATCTCCCCAAAGGGACTCATCAGTGATGAAGGATTGGGTGTCAAAGAGGGGCTCTGGTTCCAGGTCCAGAGCTATTCAGGATCATTATTATAATTATTATAATCATTTATACCCTGCTTTATCTCACCAAAGGGACTCATCAGTGATGAAGGATTGGGTGTCAAAGAGGGGCTCTGGTTCCAGGTCCAGAGCTATTCAGGATCATTATTATAATTATTATAATTATAATCATTTATACCCTGCTTTATCTCCCCAAAGGGACTCATCAGTGATGACGGATTGGGTGTCAAAGAGGGGCTCCAGTCCCAGGTCCAGAGCTATTCAGGATCATTATTATTACCGTTATATTTATTTGTACCCCACTTTACCTCCCCAAAGGGGACTCATCAATGACCTGGATGATGGAACAATGGGCATGAAATTGGGAGGAAGAGCTAATACCACAAAGGACAGGATCAGGATCAGGATCAGAGCTGGGTCAAGGCTAACCCAATGAATCCCAGGAGAGAGAAATGTACAGTCCAACACTTGGTCAGAAAGAAATGAAATACAGAGATATAAGATGGGGGAGAGTTGGCTTGGAAGCAGTCTGTGGGAAAGGGAGGATGAATGTGCCTTGCTCCTTGATTGGGCATGAGGTTGAGTGTCAGGATACGGCAGCTGTTTTTTCAAAAATAGCCAGTTAGTCCAAGTCATAACAGGATTTTAGTCCATTCAGAAGGCAAGGCAAAAGGAGAGTCGCAAGGATGAATGTGCCTTGCTCCTTGACTGGGCATGAGGTTGAGTGTCAGGATATGGCAGCTGTTTTTTCAACAACAGCCAGAGTTAGTCCAAGTCATAACAGGATTTTAGTCCACTCAGAAGGCAAGGCAAAAGGATATTCACAATGTTCTGGATCAAAAGTCAATTAGCATGAAGCTCACCAGGAGTTGAACACACGTAGTCCAACGTTCAAGGTACAAAGTTTCCAAGATTTGTCTGAAGCTCTTCATACAACGAGGATTGCTGCCAGCATTAGGCAACTGCCAGCATGTGTCATTTATGCTGCCGTAAGCTCTGTGCCAATCGACTTGACCTTCGTAGATGTATGGAATCCAACCTTAGCTGAAGCCAGGAAAGGCGAGTTAGTTCCTGCTCATTAGTCTGACCTTGTTCTGGCTCAGGCACTTCTCCTGTCAGGGGGACGATGGGGTGAGACTCTGGTTGCCATGCAGAGTGGGTTCCAAAAATCATCATCCTGGTCTCACCAATCCCTCCTTCTCCAGGCTGCTTTCTCATGCGGAGAATCAGCACTGGTCAACAAAACGCCAGCAGTCGAAGGTTCAGTTGAAATCCAACTGGTACTATATCTTTATTTACATCACTATATACAGTTGCAGTCATTTGCAATAAGTCCCAGACACATGGCAGTGCCTCCTCGGCTACGGAGCAAAACATTCATCGTCCATCTTCAGTGAAACGCTCATGCCGAACACAGGAAAACACTCCCCTGCATTCCACAGATCATGTAGGAAGTCCCGGTCAATCAGACTTGACCCCATTGGTCTTGTGTTACATCAATCAAAGCAGGTTCTTATTAACTCCTCCGTTGCTGAAACTCATACAGAAAAACATTCCTAACAGCCTAGATTGATTTTAACATTTCACACAATTCACAATACCCTGACATCTCCATCAGAAGGGCCTGGTTCCCGCTGAGCAGTTCTAAGGTCCACACCCTCAGACTGCTCAGGAAACTGCTCAGCCATGGTCCTGAGATCATCTGTTGGCAGGAAGTCCTCCTCATCCTCATCCAGGACCTGAGCCCTGACGGTGGGATCTGGAGAACCAGCAATTCAGCATGTAGAGTCCCGTTGCCACCTTGACCCTGGTGCATTAGCCAAGTAGCCATCCCCAGATGAGAGGCCTTCTGGAAAGGGCTATTGCATGGAAAACCAGCCAGGACACATCTTGCAAGTGTCGGGAGAAAGTGTGGGGAAGAGTCATCCGTTTTGGAAGGAGGACTACGAGGTAGACAACTCAAAACTGCCATCTGGACAGCAGTGTCTCTGCTTGGCCTTTCAAGGTGGAGGTCAGCAGACAAGGTGAAAGGGGTGATTTGGGAGTCCCCCAATCACTTAAAAATACCGGGCTCTTGCCAAGCTGCTATGAGAACCACTCGGAGCCCAAAGGGTTGAGGACAAACACCTTTATTGTAGCTACAGACAGACAATAGCCTCACGCTGCAGTGAAGCGAGCAAAGATTGTCTGCCCCGAACGAATCTGCTCGGGGTCTTATATACCCTACTTGTTTTATCACATTTTAGTTCCTTGGAAAAACCACCAGCACGGCCTGCGGTGGGCTGCACACCCTGACTTGTAAACAACTCCAGGATGTAGCTCACCACAAACCGTCACAGGTGGAGCAAAAGTACATGTATTGCATACATTTCTCAGAATCGGCTTCACCACAAGCTTAACCACAACTGATTCTTGCTAAACATACAGGACACATGCTATTTTGTAACAAGACAGCAAGTTGCAAATTTTAAGATCATTTCTGAAGGAGAGACTAATTAATAATTTCAAACAGACAGGCATCCAACATGGAGTCACTCTGGTTCAGTGACCCCTTCAAAGGGACCACAATGCTTAGCCATAGCACGAACCTCTTGCCCAAAGCTCTGTCATGGGATAGGTGTGTGATTTATAGTTTTCCAATCACACCCTCCCTGGAAACGCTGCACACTGGACCCAATGCCTCAGACAAATACAGCAGCCTTCTTATCAGCAGAGTATAATTGCAACGCCTGACCTTGTTCTGCACGCTGTTTAGAAAAACTCACTGATTCTATTTTCATGCAAAAATATCAGGAGGCTTTTAATCTCAACACGTTCCTCTATGTACAGGTACGCACACAGATCAGGATCAACTGATCCACGACCAGTTAATGGCATACACAGCAATATACTCACGATGTAGGCAACAAACACAGTCAAGAGACATGATGGCAAGAGAAAGAATGAGCATGTCCTGCCTTCTTTTATACCCACCCGATGGCCCGTCATCAAGGGACAAATGAATGATGCAGCCCTTTGTCATGAACATCACATGATCATGACCCAGCCTTTTCAACATGTCCCTTAGGTCATACATCACTACCCACTTACTCATTCTGCAGGTGTGCGACCACACGTCCATTAGAACTGTATTTTGCACATTTGATTCACTGCCAATGCATTTCGATCTACGAGGGTTGAATGAAAAGTAACGCCTCCACCTTCGTTACTTGGGTTTGGATGGGAATATTTTAATAAACCAAACGCAGAAATAATCCTGAGAATGTGCTCTTTAACGACCACTATTCACTTTTCCACATCATCACCAGACAATTGGATACATTTCTGCCAACGATGAACAAGTTTTCTAAAGTTGTCACGGAAGAAGTCGACACTCTGTTTCCGCAACCGGCGTCTCAAAGGACCCATCGTGCACAGATCTTCTGATAGCCAAGCAAAGCAATATTGTGACCCACACGTTCTTGTGAAATGCCGATGATGCTTGAAATTTCTCTCTGAGGGATACGACGATCATCCCGAATCAATCTGTCCACCATTTGCTTGTGAAACTCAGTGATGGCTGTCACAGGACATCCAATTCTTTGTCTGTCACGCAAGTCAGATGTTCCCACCTCAACATCTTTCAACTTACTCGCCCAATGACGCACAGGACTCACATCAACACAATCCCCATAAACAACTTGTATTCTCTGATGAATCTCCTTTGGGGTGACACCTTCTGCCATCAAGAATTCAATGACTGCATGTTGCTTAAGTCGCATTGACCAACCATTTGCGCAGGGTTCCAAACTTCACACTTTAACAACACAACCATTCAATGCTAAGGCTTCCCCGTCTGTTCAGGGTTCCCTACTTCGCACTTTAACAACACAACCGTTCAATGCTAAGGCTTCCCGCCAAATGGAACTGTAGAGGAGAGTCTACTTAACAAGCCAGGACCTGCCGCAGACCAGGACTACCACCTGTTGAGGAGTTACCAAGGTGGAAGCATTACTTTCCATTCAACCCTTGTAATAATGCATTTTCTAGCTCCTGGTCCAGGCTAGGTGTGCTTTATTGGTGCCGGAGCACAGCCAGAATGGCATGACTTCCTCTTCCTGGCCTTGGGGGAGGCCACAACAAAGTCTCCAAACTGACCCAACGAGGGCAGTCATTTGGGCAGGAAAGGTCTCGATTCACTGGTGCAGCAGGGGCCAGTGTCCTGCAGGTTGAAGTATTTGGCACAGAAGGCACGTCTCTTTGGCCGCACTTTGGCCCTCCTAGTCGGGCAGTGACGGCCTCCGATGCCAGGTATCTCTGCCCCTCATCTTCGCAGCCCTTCGGGGCAAGGCTCGGGCCTCTTGCTAGCCGCCAGACCTTCCTTCTGCAATTGCTCCTCCTCCTCCTGGTCCAGGCGCTGCAGCTCTTCCTCCACCTTGGTGGGGATCTCCACCTCCAACAGGTTCTCCATCCCGGACGGAGGCTCCTCGGCAATCAGGACCTGCAGGAGAAAACAGACAAAGAAGTGAGGGGGCAAGAAGTCAGCTTTGCTCCTTGCTTTAGGTATGCCCTGTCTAAGATTGCATTAAAAAGCTTAGTTTGTGCTGACTCTTTTCTTAGATTGCATTAGGAAGCCGTATGCTTGACTCTTTGCTGAGACTGCTTTAGGAAGCCGTGTGCTTGACTCTTTGCTGAGACTACATTAGGAAGCCATGTGCTTGACTCTTTGCTGAGACTGCATTAGGAAGCCATGTGCTTGACTCTTTTCTTAGATTGCATTAGGAAGCCGTGTGCTTGACTCTTTGCTGACACTGCATTAGGAAGCCATGTGCTTGACTCTTTGCTGTGACTGCATTAGAAAGCCGTGTGCTTGACTCTTTGCTAAGACTGCTTTAGGAAGCCGTGTGCTTGACTCTTTGCTGAGACTGCATTAGGAAGCCATGTGCTTGACTCTTTTCTTAGATTGCATTAGGAAGCCGTGTGCTTGACTATTTGCTGACACTGCATTAGGAAGCCATGTGCTTGACTCTTTGCTGTGACTGCATTAGAAAGCCGTGTGCTTGACTCTTTGCTAAGACTGCATTAGGAAGCCGTGTGCTTGACTCTTTGCTGAGACTGCATTAGGAAGCTGTGTGCTTGACTCTTTGCTAAGACTGCATTAGGAAGCCGTGTGCTTGACTCTTTGCTGAGACTGCATTAGGAAGCCGTGTGCTTGACTCTTTGCTGAGACTGCATTAGGAAGCCGTGTGCTTGACTCTTTGCTGAGACTGCATTAGGAAGCCGTGTGCTTGACTCTTTGCTGCTCTGCTATTGTTTTGAAAGACAAAAGGCTTTGGAAGCGGGACAAAAGGGCAGTCCTCGTTCCCCAAACGGCACCCACCACAGGCCCTCACTCTGGAAATGGTGGCAGAAACAGGAGAAACCTTCAAAGTGAATGTGGGGATTTCACTAAACTTCTCCTCCGAGTGAAAATGATACAAACTCAAAAGCTGCTAAACATCCATTTCTGGGTTTTGTGGGAAAAGTGAAATTTTAAAATATTAAAAGGTGTCTGTTGGAGGGTTAAATTGAGACTTATTCAGCTCTCTGTCTCAATCTCCCCTCCGTCGGCAATCTAGCAATCTGCTTAGACACACGAGCACACATACACACATAGCTGTCTACCGAGCCCGGCGGTTCTGAACTTTTATTGCAGTAATTGCAGCTATTTACAAAAGCTCAGCCGGAGAAGCTCATCCACATGTCCAGCTAGATTCACGGCGACTGGCGAAGAACATTATCAGTGCATCATGATGGAGAAAAAGATTACACATACTTTTCAAATACACATAATTCATGGTCAAGGATAGATATGGTCTGGATGACCTCCTCAATGATCCCGAAAGTGACTAAAATAAAAATCACCCCCAGATATATTTCTGACCACTGTCCATTAGAGTTCATAATAAATAAAACACAAATAAACCCAAATTGGAGATTAAATGGGAACTTAAAAAAATCTGAAGAGGATATCCAAAAAAACAAAAAGATCCTGAAAGAATATTTTGAATTGAATGACACAGAGGAAGTCCTAATTCAAATAATTTGGGACGCCAGCAAGGCGGTCATGTCTGGCCACTTTATTCAACAAAAAAACAAAATAAAAAACAGAATTATAAATAATATAAATGAAGAAATTAGAATAAATGAAAAATAAAATAAAATTAGAACCAAACAATACATTTTTTTAACAAGAACTGGAAATTTTGAGAAAACAAAAAACCCACACAGAATTGGAAGAGAGGGCGAAGAAATTAAGATTCTTAAAACAACAGCAATTTCAAAATGCTAACAAACCGGGCAAATGGTTAGCTTGGAGAATTAGGAAGAAAAAACAAGCCCATACCATTACAGAAATTATTTCAGAAGGGGTAAGTTACACGACAGAACAAGATATAGCAACACAATTCAATACATTTTATAACAAATTATATTCAAATTATCAGTAAACTTGTTGACGCCCACATTCCTTTCCAGTGACTAATGTCTGGCTATGTGTGCGGAAGCTACAAAGTGTCCCTCTAGCAATCAATCTTACTCTATACGCTTAACCACTGCTCTACTGGAAAGCTGCACAGACTAGCTTCAAGAACATGGTCATATAGCCCGAAAAACACACAACAACCCTGTGATTCCGGCCATGAAAGCCTTCGACAACACATTTTGATCCAGGTGTGGGCAAATTTGGGCCCTCCCTCCAGGTGTTTTGGACTCCAGCTCCCACCATTCCTGACAGCCTCAGGCCCCTTCCTTTCCCCCCTCAGCCGCTTAAGCGGCTGAGGGGGAAAAGGAAAGGGCCTGAGGCTGTCAGGAATGGTGGGAGTTGGAGTCCAAAACACCTGGAGGGAGGGCCCAAGTTTGCCCACACCTGCTGATCAACTCCCCTCCGCACCTGTCTCACCTGGATCACTTTCTCGCAGGCAGCCCGAGCGCCAGGGTCCGTCTCCCATCGGTGCAGCTCCCGCAGGACCAGGTAGGTGCCCTTCTCTCGGACCAGGTGCCGTCCCGGTTTGGTGGCCGTCAGCTGCCGGGGGATAAATTATTAATTTATAAATAATAGAGATGCAAATGTCAGCTATTTGAATGGACAGGTGCCCCTCTGGTT
Source organism: Anolis carolinensis (assembly GCF_035594765.1). Lineage (NCBI taxonomy): Eukaryota > Metazoa > Chordata > Lepidosauria > Squamata > Anolidae > Anolis > Anolis carolinensis. The sequence goes on along the minus strand of NC_085844.1, from coordinate 1,592,574 downwards.
CTTAGCAGACAAAGAGGGATAGCGAGAGAGACAGACAGACAGACAGACAGGTCAATAGACAGATCAATAGGTAGATGGATTAGTAGGTAGGTGGGTCGATAGGTAGATTGGTGGATTGAAAGAATGGCCAATAGATAGATGGATTGGTATATAGGTAAGTAGGTAGATGTATGGATGTATGGATGGATGGATGGATAGATTGAGAGAAAGGTCAATAGATAGATCAATAGGTAGATGGATGGATTAGTAAGCAGGTAGGTCAATAGGTAGATTGATGGATTGAAAGGATGGTTAACAGGCAGATGGATTAGTAGATAGGTAAGTAGGTAGGTAGATGTATGTATAGATGGATGCATGGATGGATAGAGAGATAGAAAGGTCAATAGATAGATCAATAGATAGATGGATGGATTAGTAAGCAGGTAGGTCAATAGGTAGATTGATGGACTGAAAGAAAGGTCAATAGATGAATTAGTAGATAGGTAAGTAGGTAGGTAGATGTATGTAAAGATGGATGGATGGATGGAGAGACAGACAGACAGGTCAATAGATAGATCAATAGGTGGATGGATTAGTAGGTAGGTAAGTCGATAGGTAGATTGATGGATTGAAAGAAAGGTAAACAGACAGATGGACTGGTAGATAGGTAAATAGGTAAGTAGGTAGATGTATGTATGGATGGATGGATGGATAGACTGAGAGACAGACAGACAGGTCAATAGATAGATCAATAGGTAGATGGATTAGTAGGTAGGTGGGTCGATAGGTAGATGGATTGAAAGAAAGGTAAACAGATAGATGGATTAGTAGATAGGTGTGTAGGCAGATGTATGTATGTATGTATGGATAGACAGACAGACAAGTCAATAGATAGATCAATAGGTAGATGGATGGATTAGTAGGTAGGTAGGTTGATAGGTAGATTGATGGATTGAAAGAACGGCCAATAGATAGATGGATTGGTAGATAGGTAAGTAGGTAGGTAGATGTATGTATAGATGGATGGATAGATTGAGAGACAGACAGACGAGTCAATAGATAGATCAACAGGTAGATGGATGGATTAGTAGGCAGGTAGGTCAATAGGTAGATTGATGGATTGAAAGAAAGGTCAACAGATGGATTGGTAGATAGGTAAGTACGTAGGTTGGAGATGTATGTATAGATGGATGGATGCATGGATGGAGAGAGACAGACAGACAGGTCAACAGATAGATCAACAGGTAGATGGATGTATTAGTAGGTAGGTGGGTCGATAGGTAGATTGATGGATTGAAAGAACGGCCAATAGATAGATGGATTGGTAGATAGGTAAGTAGGTAGGTAGATGTATGTATAGATGAATAGACGGCTAGATTGAGAGACAGACAGACAGGTCAATAGGTAGATCAATAGGTAGATGGATGAATTAGTAGGTAGGTGGGTCAACAGGTAGATTGATGGATTGAAAGAACGGCCAACAGATAGATGGATTAGTAGGTAAGTAGGTAGGTATCTGTATGTATAGATGGATGTTTGGATGGATGGATAGAGAGACAGACAGACAGGTCAATAGACAGATCAATAGGTAGATGGATTAGTAGGTAGGTAGGTCGATAGGTAGATTGATGGACTGAAAGAAAGGTCAATAGATGAATTAGTAGATAGGTAAGTAGGTAGGTAGATGTATGTATAGATAGATGGATGGACAGAGAGACAGACAGGTCAATAGACAGATCAATAGGTAGATGGATTAGTAGGTAGGTAGGTCGATAGGTAGATTGATGGACTGAAAGAAAGGTCAATAGATGGATTAGTAGATAGGTAAGTAGGTAGGTAGATGTATGTATAGATAGATGGATGGACAGAGAGACAGACAGGTCAATAGACAGATCAATAGGTAGATGGATTAGTAGGTAGGTAGGTCGATAGGTAGATTGATGGACTGAAAGAAAGGTCAATAGATGGATTAGTAGATAGGTAAGTAGGTAGGTAGATGTATGTATAGATAGATGGATGGACAGAGAGACAGACAGGTCAATAGACAGATCAATAGGTAGATGGATTAGTAGGTAGGTAGGTCGATAGGTAGATTGATGGACTGAAAGAAAGGTCAATAGATGGATTAGTAGATAGGTAAGTAGGTAGGTATTTGTATGTATAGATGGATTGATGGATGGATAGAAAGACAGACAGACAGGTCAACAGATAGATAATAGGTAGATGGATGGATTAGTAGGTAGCTAAGTCGATAGGTAGATTGATGGATTGAAAGAAAGGTAAACAGACAATTGGATTGGTAGGTAAGTATGTAGGTAGGTAGGTGTATGTATAGATGGATGGATGGATGCATGGATGGATGGATAGAGACAGACAGATAGAAAGGTCAATAGATTGATCAATAGGTAGATGGATGGATTAGTAGGTAGGTAGGTAGATAGGTAGAATAATGGATTGAAAGAAAGGTCAATAGATGGATTAGTAGATAGGTAAGTACGTAGGTAGGGAGATGTATGTATAGATGGATGGATGCATGGATAGAGAGACAGACAGACAGGTCAACAGATAGATCAACAGGTAGATGGATGTATTAGTAAGCAGGTAGGTCAATAGGTAGATTGATAGATTGAAAAAAGGTCAATTGATAGACAGTTGGATTAGTAGATAGGTAAGCAGATAGGTGAGTAGGTAGATGTATGTATGGACAGATAGACAGACAGACAGGACAATATATAGATCAATAGTTGAATGGATGGATTAGTAGATACGTCAATAGAGAGGGGGATGGATGAATGGGTAAAAAAGTAGATAAATTGATGGATAGATAGATAGATAGAAGATAGATGGATTGATGAATAGAAAGAAAGGTCAATAGATAGATGGATTGATGCATGGATTAGTAGATAGCTAAAAAGAAAGATGGCTGGATGGATGGATAGATAGATAGAGGGACAGACAGATAGAGGGACAGATAAATAGATTGAGAGACAGACAGACAGGTCAATAGATAGATCAATAGGCAGGTGGATGGATGGATTAGTAGATAGGAAGGTTAATAGATCGATAGGTAGATGGATAGAAAGGTAGATAAATAGATGTGTTGATACCAGATGGATCCACCTGGCATATTCTTTTTTTTTTTTTTTTAATTACTGCCACCAGGCAGATGGTACAGGGTGACAAAGGCAAGGACAAACAGACTGAGAGATGGCCTTTATCCTAGGGCTATACTGAACTCCATGGCTTCGCACTGGTGTGGCACTGGGGGCTCTGTGGTGGTGGTGGTGGGAGTGTGCAAGGATGGGTGTGTGCGGGGGAAGGCATGTAATGTTGTGCAATAGTACGATGACAATATACTACTCTATTCTATTCCCTGGACAAAAGGCCTCCATACTCGAACCCGGGGGAGAGCCGTGTTAATGGGGCAAAACTGGACTAAAGGCCAAGGGCCTGATGGAAGAGGAAAGAACCTGTTGTCACAAAGAAGCCAGTCAAATGTGGGGCACGCAACACTGTTAAGTACAGAAGGCAAACCTTGGCCCTCCCTCTGGTAGTAAGTTAGTGTTTTGGTAGTTTCTTAGGAAACATACCAGGCCTTACTCTGAGGTGGAAAAAGGCTGGTTTATTCAGCTGGGATTTGGGTGGATAACTCCAACAAAATCCCAAAGACACCGTGGCCCGTTCACACAAAACATGTATACTCTTGGCTTACAGTCAAATCATTCTTAAGGCATTACATAGTTTTCATTGACACAAAAACATAAATGGCACAAGCAAATATGAATACAAATCCCTTTCTTTGCATGTACTGTACAGTCCCTGATCACATGGCGCTCCATCCTGTCTCAAACAGCATCATGCAGGTGAAAATTGCTGTATGATGATACTGGCCCTTGGATGCTCCAACTCCTGCAGGAAGAAGCATCACCCTTGTTGGGTGAACATTGCAAATAAGGCCCTTCTCTCGTGGTCCTGAGTAATACAGTGATTCACAGTATTTTGAAGGAATTTAACAATAATAGGTAAACAACACAACACTAGTACTGTACGTAATAATAATAATAATAATAATAATAATAATAATAATAATAATCAAGTACCACCTCCCAGCAGCAAAGAACTGGTGGGATCACAACCTGCAAAAGTATTAGAAAATGAGCACGCAAAAATACTGTGGGACTTCCGAATCCAGACCGACAAAGTTCTGGAACACAACACACCAGACATCACAGTTGTGGAAAAGAATAATAATAATAATCAAGTACCACCTCCCAGCAGCAAAGAACTGGTGGGATCACAACCTGCAAAAGTATTAGAAAATGAGCACGCAAAAATACTGTGGGACTTCCGAATCCAGACCGACAAAGTTCTGGAACACAACACACCAGACATCACAGTTGTGGAAAAGAATAATAATAATAATCAAGTACCACCTCCCAGCAGCAAAGAACTGGTGGGATCACAACCTGCAAAAGTATTAGAAAATGAGCACGCAAAAATACTGTGGGACTTCCGAATCCAGACCGACAAAGTTCTGGAACACAACACACCAGACATCACAGTTGTGGAAAAGAATAATAATAATAATCAAGTACCACCTCCCAGCAGCAAAGAACTGGTGGGATCACAAACCTGCAAAAGTGTTAGAAAATGAGCACGCAAAAATACTGTGGGACTTCCGAATCCAGACCGACAAAGTTCTGGAACACAACACACCAGACATCACAGTTGTGGAAAAGAATAATAATAATAATCAAGTACCACCTCCCAGCAGCAAAGAACTGGTGGGATCACAACCTGCAAAAGTATTAGAAAATGAGCACGCAAAAATACTGTGGGACTTCCGAATCCAGACCGACAAAGTTCTGGAACACAACACACCAGACAACACAGTTGTGGAAAAGAATAATAATAATAATCAAGTACCACCTCCCAGCAGCAAAGAACTGGTGGGATCACAAACCTGCAAAAGTGTTAGAAAATGAGCACGCAAAAATACTGTGGGACTTCCGAATCCAGACCGACAAAGTTCTGGAACACAACACACCAGACATCACAGTTGTGGAAAAGAATAATAATAATAATCAAGTACCACCTCCCAGCAGCAAAGAACTGGTGGGATCACAAACCTGCAAAAGTGTTAGAAAATGAGCACGCAAAAATACTGTGGGACTTCCGAATCCAGACCGACAAAGTTCTGGAACACAACACACCAGACATCACAGTTGTGGAAAAGAATAATAATAATAATAATCAAGTACCACCTCCCAGCAGCAAAGAACTGGTGGGATCACAACCTGCAAAAGTGTTAGAAAATGAGCACGCAAAAATACTGTGGGACTTCCGAATCCAGACCGACAAAGTTCTGGAACACAACACACCAGACATCACAGTTGTGGAAAAGAATAATAATAATAATCAAGTACCACCTCCCAGCAGCAAAGAACTGGTGGGATCACAAACCTGCAAAAGTGTTAGAAAATGAGCACGCAAAAATACTGTGGGACTTCCGAATCCAGACCGACAAAGTTCTGGAACACAACACACCAGACATCACAGTTGTGGAAAAGAATAATAATAATAATCAAGTACCACCTCCCAGCAGCAAAGAACTGGTGGGATCACAACCTGCAAAAGTATTAGAAAATGAGCACGCAAAAATACTGTGGGACTTCCGAATCCAGACCGACAAAGTTCTGGAACACAACACACCAGACATCACAGTTGTGGAAAAGAATAATAATAATAATCAAGTACCACCTCCCAGCAGCAAAGAACTGGTGGGATCACAACCTGCAAAAGTGTTAGAAAATGAGCACGCAAAAATACTGTGGGACTTCCGAATCCAGACCGACAAAGTTCTGGAACACAACACACCAGACATCACAGTTGTGGAAAAGAATAATAATAATAATCAAGTACCACCTCCCAGCAGCAAAGAACTGGTGGGATCACAACCTGCAAAAGTGTTAGAAAATGAGCACGCAAAAATACTGTGGGACTTCCGAATCCAGACCGACAAAGTTCTGGAACACAACACACCAGACATCACAGTTGTGGAAAAGAATAATAATAATAATCAAGTACCACCTCCCAGCAGCAAAGAACTGGTGGGATCACAAACCTGCAAAAGTGTTAGAAAATGAGCACGCAAAAATACTGTGGGACTTCCGAATCCAGACCGACAAAGTTCTGGAACACAACACACCAGACATCACAGTTGTGGAAAAGAATAATAATAATAATCAAGTACCACCTCCCAGCAGCAAAGAACTGGTGGGATCACAACCTGCAAAAGTATTAGAAAATGAGCACGCAAAAATACTGTGGGACTTCCGAATCCAGACCGACAAAGTTCTGGAACACAACACACCAGACATCACAGTTGTGGAAAAGAATAATAATAATAATCAAGTACCACCTCCCAGCAGCAAAGAACTGGTGGGATCACAACCTGCAAAAGTGTTAGAAAATGAGCACGCAAAAATACTGTGGGACTTCCGAATCCAGACCGACAAAGTTCTGGAACACAACACACCAGACATCACAGTTGTGGAAAAGAATAATAATAATAATCAAGTACCACCTCCCAGCAGCAAAGAACTGGTGGGATCACAACCTGCAAAAGTGTTAGAAAATGAGCACGCAAAAATACTGTGGGACTTCCGAATCCAGACCGACAAAGTTCTGGAACACAACACACCAGACATCACAGTTGTGGAAAAGAATAATAATAATAATCAAGTACCACCTCCCAGCAGCAAAGAACTGGTGGGATCACAAACCTGCAAAAGTGTTAGAAAATGAGCACGCAAAAATACTGTGGGACTTCCGAATCCAGACCGACAAAGTTCTGGAACACAACACACCAGACATCACAGTTGTGGAAAAGAATAATAATAATAATCAAGTACCACCTCCCAGCAGCAAAGAACTGGTGGGATCACAACCTGCAAAAGTATTAGAAAATGAGCACGCAAAAATACTGTGGGACTTCCGAATCCAGACCGACAAAGTTCTGGAACACAACACACCAGACATCACAGTTGTGGAAAAGAAAAAGGTTTGGATGATTGATGTTGCCATCCCAGGTGACAGTCGCATTGACGAAAAACAACAGGAAAAACTCAGCCGCTCTCAGGACCTCAAGATTGAACTGCAAAGACTCTGGCAGAAACCAGTGCAGGTGGTCCCGGTGGTGATGGGCACACTGGGTGCCGTGCCAAAAGATCTCAGCCGGCATTTGGAAACAATAGACATTGACAAAATCACGATCTGCCAGCTGCAAAAGGCCACCCTACTGGGATCTGCACGCATCATCCGAAAATACATCACACAGTCCTAGACACTTGGGAAGTGTTCGATTTGTGATTTTGTGATATGAAATCCAGCATATCTGTCTTGTTTGCTGTAACATAATAAAATAATAATAATAAGTTTATTTATATCCCGCCTCCATCTCCCTGGAAGGGGACTCGGGACGGCTTATAGCAAAATCAGATACAAAACAATGATAAAATAAAATATGAAACGTCAAAGAACAATAATAAAAACCAATAATAATATGTACACAGCAATCCCAAGAAGCAGAACAGAAAAAGGTCTTTTATCCATTGGATGGAGGGTAACCAAGCGATTAACCAATCAAACGGGGGAACTTATCCCTTCAGTATTGTGCTGTATCATCTTTGCAAGCTTGACAGATTGAACACAGGATACAGTTGGGCTATCATGGTGCTATTTAAAGTGCTATTAGATACATAACTGGAATTATAACTACGGTAGAGTCTTGCTTATCCAACATTCGCTTATCCAATGTTCTGGATTATCCAGCCCAGTCTGCCTCCTGCCCAAATTCACAGCAGTTTCTCTAGGCAAAAACTGAACTTTTTACGGATTTAACTTCCGACAATCTTGTTACCATAAGTTCATTTTATGCAATTCTATCTTTATTTGTAATCAGTCTTTTTAGTAATCAATGTTTTTGTAGTCAATGTTTTCAAAATACATTGCAATGGTTTGGTGTTAAATTTGTTAATTACAGTAATTACTTCATAGTTACCATGTGTTGAACTGCTTTTTCTATCGATTTGTTGTAAAACATTGTGTTTTGATGCTTAATTTGTAAAATCATAACATAGGGTTGTTGTATGTCTTTCGGGCTGTGTGGCCATGTTCCAGAAGGATTCTCTCCTGACATTTCGCCCACATCTATGGCAGGCATCCTCAGAGGTTGTGAGGTACTTACTTAGTTTATCCATACCTCACAACCTCTGAGGATGCCTGCCATAGATGTGGGCGAAACGTCAGGAGAGAATACTTCTGGAACATGGCCACACAGCCCGAAAGACATACAACCCTGTGATCCCGGCCATGAAAGCCTTCGACAACACATTGAAGCATAACATAATTTGACGTTTAATAGGCTTTTCCTTAATCTCTCCTTATTATCCAACATTTTTGCTTATCCAACGTTCCAACGGCCCATTTATATTGGATAAGCGAGACTCTACTGTACCTGCAGGCTGGTCATCATGACACAGCATGACATGGCATTTACATGGCTGCATTAACCCAACCGTCACTGACCATTTTAACCCTTCAGTGTCTGTCCATCAGTGACTACATGTCTGCAGGAATCATTTTAAGCACCATGGAGTTTCTAGTTTCTAGCCAATACACATCAACTCCTATCTAATGACTGGATGGACCTTGGAGGTCCCTTCTAACCCTACGATCCCATGCCATGCTCACCAGCATGATGGCCTCCAAGAGCATCTTGCGGATGTCGGGGTCAGGCTCCCGCTGCTTCTCCGGCGGCAAGTACTGAAGGTCCAGGGGCAGCTCTGGAGAGGGATGGAGATTTGGAGATGGGGATGCCGGACACCCCAACAGAGAACCCAGACCCCCATTTCCTTGGGAGGTTCAGCCCCACAGGCCTCGGGTGGTCCCAGAAGGACTGGCTGCCCCTCCCAAGGAAACACAACCTTGCCGGCACAGGTGGACCGCACATTCACAAGTATTGGGTGAGGCCTCACTTTCCATCTCGTCCTCTGGGAACTCCTCCGGACCGGCCAAAGGGAGGAGGAGGAAGGGCAGCAGGTCCACCTCTTCGCCGAGGAGCCACTCGTGGCACCCTGTGGAAACAAAGGGGCTCCTGTTAGGATCTGAATGTGTGATGACTCATGGGCCATGTAGTCCCGTTCCATGTACTATTGTGGCAGATGAAGAGGAAAACTTGGGTTTCCCACCGTTTCTGCCAGATTTGGAGCCCTTGCACCTGCAAGATGTTTGCCCACAAGAAGTCAGCCAAACAAGCCTTGAGCAGAAATCTCCCCCATTTTCTCGCCGGGATTATTATAATCAAGATAGAGGCGCTCGGGAGGCGACTCGCCGGAGCGCCAGGATAGCTGCCAGACAATTAGCTGATTGAGTCTGTTTCCCTTGGGAAACTTTAAGGAGTCATGCATCTGGACACAGTATAGGTTTCGTTTCTTGTTCCCCAGAGAAAGTGTTCCTTGGCGGGAAAACAAGATCCTATATAGGTGTTTGCCCGCAAAGGAATCCTTGCGGAGTCAATTCGTCGGCTTGAGGAGTGAGATCGTGTGTAGACTTCGTACTCCAGTTCCCAGATCCCGGATCAAGTTTCCAGCCCAGCCTTGTACCATGGACTTCTATGGACTCAGTTTTTGATTCATGTTTGCCTTGTTTCAAGTTTGATCTTGCCAAGTTTCAAGTCTTGCCTTGCCTTGCGTTTTAAACCACGGACCTTGCTTCTCAGATTCAAGCCTTGTTTTCCAGTTTCCTTCGGATTTACCTTAAGCCTCAAAGACTATGGACAGTTCTCCACACTATTGCTTGCCAAATAGTGTGTGTTTCGGTGAAGTGGATTATAACTTTGGACTTTAATATCACATATTGGACATTGTTTTCCTGGACTATATTTGACCTTTCCTGAAAGGTCTACTTCTGAACTATATTCTACACTTGTTTTTATTGACTTTATATATTTCCCTAATAAAGATATTAGATAGATTCTGGTCTCTGCGCATGGTTATTGGTGTTCTGCAGCCTGGGTCCTGATAGAATGGCAACTGCTGAGGCACAGGGCCCAAATATTTGTCGCACCTCAGGTTAGCTTCACCTTGCTTAAGACACCAGGCTGCACACAGAATGTGGTCTTTTGTAGTTTATTAGGAAATAAGGAAAAGATCACAAAAGGTAAAAGTTCGGTTTCAGAAGATAGTTACAAAAACAAGGCTGTAAGAAACAAATCCATGGAAACATTAGGCATGAAACAAGGTCCTTAAAACAAAGCCAGAGACGTGGCTACATCCAGACTCGGAAGAGCCTGAAAACCTGGCTTTTCACCCAGGCCTTTGGTTAAGATCGCCCATCCCCACCATAATTACAATTATACTCCTCGACCTTTTGTACTAGTCGCTCTTTTCCTGATTACTTGATATTAATTCAGGGCTCCTCCCTACCCGATGTGATCTTAAATGAATCTATTGCAATTTATCTATATAAAATTTGTAACTCATAATGTGCACCTTGCTTATCCGCTATTGCAACCTCATTGTTTTTAATTCGATGTTTTAATACCGTGTTGTGTTTTTTCGGCTGCTGTGTATATATTATTATTGGTTTTTATTATTGTTCTTTGATGTTTCATATTTTATTTTATCATTGTTTTGTATCTGATTTTGCTGTGAGCCGCCCCGAGTCCCCTTCGGGGGAGATGGAGGCGGGATATAAATAAACTTATTATTATTATTATTATTATTACTACTACTACTACCAAATAACACAGGAGAGCAGACTTGGTTCTTGATTCAAGCGAGGAAATTGCTTTGACGAAGATTTCCCTCTCAGCAGACTGTTTTAATAGCATAACATGAAGGCATTTCTTTGCCCTTTGAACTCCCTCTTATTTGCTATTCTGAGACTTCTGCGCAAACCCCGAAATTCCAAACGACTAGCCCAATCTAGAGAAGCGGCCTCATTGCTTTCAAGGCCACAGGACTCGTTCGTGTTATCAGACAAAGGCTGGGAACTGCTCTCCCTTTCTGCTTCTTGCACCTGAAAACCATCATCATTAACAACATCATTTCTTCCTGTGGGAAAGCCTCCCTGCTCCTCATCTCCCACAGCAGAACCTCTCTGCACCTGAATCACATAATTCCCATCAGTCATCTTGAAACTCATCCTGAACCTGAATCCCATCATCCTGAAACTGCATCCCAGAATCTTCATCAGAGTCACACAAAGGCTGAGTCACAACAATATTTCTAAGTCCCTATTCTCAATCAGAAACTAGAAAGGATGGGGGCTAAAATACAATACAGTAGAGTCTCACTTATCCAAGCCTCGCTTATCCAAGCCTCTGGATTATCCAAGCCATTTTTGTATTTATTTATTTATTTATTTATTTATTTATTTATTTACAGTATTTATATTCCGCCCTTCTTTCTCACCCCGAAGGGGACTCAGGGCGGATCACATTATAACACACATAGGGCAAACATTCAATGCCCATAAACACATCAAACAGAGACTGAGAGACACACGCAGAGGCAATTTAACCTTCTCCTGAGGGGATGTTCGATTCTGGCCACAGGGGGGAGCAGCTGCTTCATCATCCACACTGACGGCACTTCCTCATTCCAGGTCGTAAATTAGTTAATCTTGCCTCCCCACTTTATAAGTGGTACCTTATCTCCTACTTGATAGATGCAACTATCTTTCGGGTTGCTAGGTCAGCAACGAGCAGGGGCTATTTTTTATTTTTAATTGACGGGTGCTCACCCCGCCACGGGCTGGCCTCGAACTCATGACCTCATGGTCAGAGTGATTTAAGGCAGCTGCTCAACAGCTGCGCCACAGCCCGGCCCCCATTTGTAGTCAATGTCTTCAATATATCGTGATATTTTGGTGTTAAATTCGTAAATACAGTAATTACAACATAACATTACTGTGTATTGAACTGTTTTTTTCTGTCAAATTTGTTGTCTAACATGATGTTTTGGTGCTTAATTTGTAAAATCATAACCTAATTTGATGTTTAATAGGCTTTTCCTTAATCCCTCCTTACTATCCAACATATTCTTGGACATCTCAGCGGCTTTCTGGGATGGGCCTTGGGGGTACCGCACTCCAGTGGCTCCAGTCCTTCCTGGAGGGCCGTTCCCAGTTGGTGAATCATAGAATCATAGAATAGTAGAGTTGGAAGAGACCACATGGGCCATCCAGTCCAACCCCCTGCCAAGAAGCAGGAAATCGCATTCAAAGCACCCCCGACAGATGGCCATCCAGCCTCTGCTTCAAAGCCTCCAAGGAAGGAGCCTCCACCACGGCCCCGGGGAGAGAGTTCCACTGTCGAACAGCCCTTCTCACAGTGAGGAAGTTCTTCCTGATGTTCAGGTGGAATCTCCTTTCTTTCCTGTAGTTTGAAGCCCTTGTTCCCTTGTGTCCTAGTCTGCAGGGCAGCAGAAAATAAGCTTGCTCCCTCCTCCCTAGGACTTCCCTTCACGTATTTGTACATGGCTCTCATGTCTCCTCTCAGCCTTCTCTTCTGCAGGCTAAACATGCCCAGCTCTTTAAGCCGCTCCTCATAGGGCTTGTTCTCCAGACCCTTCATCATTTTAGTCGCCCTCCTCTGGACGCTTTCCAGCTTGTCAACATCTCCCTTCAACTGTGGTGCCCAAAATTGGACACAGTATTCCAGGTGTGGTCTGACCAAGGCAGAATAGAATAAGGGGGAGCAGGACTTCCCTGGATCTAGACGCTATTCCCCTATTGATGAGGCCAGAATCCCGTTGGCTTTTTTAGCTGCTGCATCACATTGTTGGCTCATGTTTCTCTTCCTCCCCACGAGGACTCCAAGGTCTTTTTCGCACACACTGCTGTCAAGCCAGGCATCGTCCCCCATTCTGTATCTTTGATTTCCATTTTTTCTGCCGAAGTGAAGTCTCTTGCATTTGTCCCTGTTGAGGTTCATTGTGTTAGTTTCGGCCCATCTCTCTAGTCTGTCAAGATCGTTTTGAATTCTGCTCCTGTCTTCTGGACTGTTAGCTATCCCTCCCAGTTTTGTGTCGTCTGCAAACTTGATGATCGTGCCTTCTAACCCTTCGTCTAAGTCGTTAAGAAAGATGTTGAACAGAACCGGGCCCAGGACGGAGCCCTGCTTGTGGCACTCCACTTGTCACTTCTTTCCATGATGAAGACGACGCATTGGTGAGCACCCTTTGGGTTCGTTCGCTTCGCCAATTACAGATCCACCTCACCGTAGTTTTGTCTAGCCCACATTTTACTAGTTTGTTTGCCAGAAGGTCGTGGGGGACTTTGTCAAAGGCCTTACTGAAATCCAGGTACGCTACATCCACGGCATTCCCTGTATCGACCCAACTCGTAACTCTATCGAAAAAAGAGATCAGATTAGTCTGGGGGACACCTGCTCGGACCCCTGGCCTTTGACCTGTGGGGTCCCGCAAGGTTCTATTTTGTCCCCCATGCTTTTTAACATCTACATGAAACTGCTGGGAGAGGTCATCCGGAGTTTTGGAGTGAGGTGCCATCTCTACGCGGATGACACCCAACTCTACTACTCTTTTCCACCAAAATCCAAGGAAGCCCCTCGGATACTGGACCAGTGTCTGGCCGCTGTGTTGGCCTGGATGAGGGCAAACAAGCTGAAGCTCAATCCTGACAAGACAGAGGTCCTCCAGGTCAGTCGAAAGTCCGATCGGGGTATTGGGTGGCAACCTGTGCTTGACGGGGTTGCACTCCCCGTGAAGGCGCAGGTCCATTGCAGCTTGGGGGTCCTCCTGGATTCGGGGCTGACGCTTGAGGCTCAGGTGTCGGCCGTGGCCGGGAGGGCCTTTGCACAACTAAAACTTGTGCGCCAGCTGCGACCATATCTCGAGAAGTCTGATCTGACCATGGTGGTCCACGCCTTAGTTACCTCTAGACTGGACTATTGCAATGCGCTCTACGTGGGGCTGCCTTTGAAGACGGCCCGGAAATTGCAACTAGTTCAGCGCTCGGCAGCTCGTCAGGAGAGAATGCTTCTGGAGCATGGCGATATATTCCTCACAACCTCTGAGGATGCCTGCCATAGATGTGGGCGAAACGTCAGGAGAGAATGCTTCTTGGAACATGGCTATATATTCCTCACAACCTCTGAGGATGCCTGCCATAGATGTGGGCGAAACGTCAGGAGAGAATGCTTCTTGGAACATGGCTATATATTCCTCACAACCTCTGAGGATGCCTGCCATAGATGTGGGCGAAACGTCAGGAGAGAATGCTTCTGGAGCATGGCTATATATTCCTCACAACCTCTGAGGATGCCTGCCATAGATGTGGGCGAAACGTCAGGAGAGAATGCTTCTTGGAACATGGCTATATATTCCTCACAACCTCTGAGGATGCCTGCCATAGATGTGGGCGAAACGTCAGGAGAGAATGCTTCTGGAGCATGGCTATATATTCCTCACAACCTCTGAGGATGCCTGCCATAGATGTGGGCGAAACGTCAGGAGAGAATGCTTCTTGGAACATGGCTATATATTCCTCACAACCTCTGAGGATGCCTGCCATAGATGTGGGCGAAACGTCAGGAGAGAATGCTTCTTGGAACATGGCTATATATTCCTCACAACCTCTGAGGATGCCTGCCATAGATGTGGGCGAAACGTCAGGAGAGAATGCTTCTTGGAACATGGCTATATATTCCTCACAACCTCTGAGGATGCCTGCCATAGATGTGGGCGAAACGTCAGGAGAGAATGCTTCTTGGAACATGGCTATATATTCCTCACAACCTCTGAGGATGCCTGCCATAGATGTGGGCGAAACGTCAGGAGAGAATGCTTCTTGGAACATGGCTATATATTCCTCACAACCTCTGAGGATGCCTGCCATAGATGTGGGCGAAACGTCAGGAGAGAATGCTTCTGGAGCATGGCTATATATTCCTCACAACCTCTGAGGATGCCTGCCATAGATGTGGGCGAAACGTCAGGAGAGAATGCTTCTGGAGCATGGCTATATATTCCTCACATCCTCTGAGGATGCCTGCCATAGATGTGGGCGAAACGTCAGGAGAGAATGCTTCTGGAGCATGGCTATATATTCCTCACATCCTCTGAGGATGCCTGCCATAGATGTGGGCGAAACGTCAGGAGAGAATACTTCTGGAACATGGCTATATATTCCTCACAACCTCTGAGGATGCCTGCCATAGATGTGGGCGAAACGTCAGGAGAGAATGCTTCTTGGAACATGGCTATATATTCCTCACAACCTCTGAGGATGCCTGCCATAGATGTGGGCGAAACGTCAGGAGAGAATGCTTCTGGAGCATGGCTATATATTCCTCACAACCTCTGAGGATGCCTGCCATAGATGTGGGCGAAACGTCAGGAGAGAATGCTTCTTGGAACATGGCTATATATTCCTCACAACCTCTGAGGATGTTTGCCATAGATGTGGGCGAAACGTCAGGAGAGAATGCTTCTGGAGCATGGCCATATATTCCTCACATCCTCTGAGGATGCCTGCCATAGATGTGGGCGAAACGTCAGGAGAGAATGCTTCTGGAGCATGGCTATATATTCCTCACATCCTCTGAGGATGCCTGCCATAGATGTGGGCGAAACGTCAGGAGAGAATACTTCTGGAACATGGCTATATATTCCTCACAACCTCTGAGGATGCCTGCCATAGATGTGGGCGAAACGTCAGGAGAGAATGCTTCTTGGAACATGGCTATATATTCCTCACAACCTCTGAGGATGCCTGCCATAGATGTGGGCGAAACGTCAGGAGAGAATGCTTCTGGAGCATGGCTATATATTCCTCACAACCTCTGAGGATGCCTGCCATAGATGTGGGCGAAACGTCAGGAGAGAATACTTCTGGAACATGGCTATATATTCCTCACAACCTCTGAGGATGCCTGCCATAGATGTGGGCGAAACGTCAGGAGAGAATGCTTCTGGAGCATGGCTATATATTCCTCACAACCTCTGAGGATGCCTGCCATAGATGTGGGCGAAACGTCAGGAGAGAATACTTCTGGAGCATGGCGATATATTCCTCACAACCTCTGAGGATGCCTGCCATAGATGTGGGCGAAACGTCAGGAGAGAATGCTTCTTGGAACATGGCTATATATTCCTCACAACCTCTGAGGATGTTTGCCATAGATGTGGGCGAAACGTCAGGAGAGAATACTTCCGGAGCATGGCGATATATTCCTCACAACCTCTGAGGATGCCTGCCATAGATGTGGGCGAAACGTCAGGAGAGAATGCTTCTTGGAACATGGCGATATATTCCTCACAACCTCTGAGGATGCCTGCCATAGATGTGGGCGAAACGTCAGGAGAGAATGCTTCTTGGAACATGGCTATATATTCCTCACAACCTCTGAGGATGCCTGCCATAGATGTGGGCGAAACGTCAGGAGAGAATACTTCTGGAGCATGGCGATATATTCCTCACAACCTTTGAGGATGCCTGCCATAGATGTGGGCGAAACGTCAGGAGAGAATGCTTCTTGGAACATGGCTATATATTCCTCACAACCTCTGAGGATGCCTGCCATAGATGTGGGCGAAACGTCAGGAGAGAATGCTTCTTGGAACATGGCTATATATTCCTCACAACCTCTGAGGATGCCTGCCATAGATGTGGGCGAAACGTCAGGAGAGAATACTTCTGGAGCATGGCGATATATTCCTCACAACCTCTGAGGATGCCTGCCATACATGTGGGCGAAACGTCAGGAGAGAATGCTTCTTGGAACATGGCGATATATTCCTCACAACCTCTGAGGATGCGTGTCATAGATGTGGGCGAAACGTCAGGAGAGAATACTTCCGGAGCATGGCGATATATTCCTCACAACCTCTGAGGATGCCTGCCATAGATGTGGGCGAAACGTCAGGAGAGAATGCTTCTTGGAACATGGCGATATATTCCTCACAACCTCTGAGGATGCCTGCCATAGATGTGGGCGAAACGTCAGGAGAGAATGCTTCTTGGAACATGGCTATATATTCCTCACAACCTCTGAGGATGCCTGCCATAGATGTGGGCGAAACGTCAGGAGAGAATACTTCTGGAGCATGGCGATATATTCCTCACAACCTCTGAGGATGCCTGCCAGAGATGTGGGCGAAACGTCAGGAGAGAATGCTTCTTGGAACATGGCTATATATTCCTCACAACCTCTGAGGATGCGTGTCATAGATGTGGGCGAAACGTCAGGAGAGAATGCTTCTTGGAACATGGAGATATATTCCTCACAACCTCTGAGGATGCCTGCCATAGATGTGGGCGAAACGTCAGGAGAGAATGCTTCTGGAGCATGGCGATATATTCCTCACAACCTCTGAGGATGCCTGCCAGAGATGTGGGCGAAACGTCAGGAGAGAATGCTTCTTGGAACATGGCGATATATTCCTCACAACCTCTGAGGATGCCTGCCATAGATGTGGGCGAAACGTCAGGAGAGAATGCTTCTTGGAACATGGAGATATATTCCTCACAACCTCTGAGTATGCGTGTCATAGATGTGGGCGAAACGTCAGGAGAGAGTGCCTGGAAATTGCAACTAGTTCAGCGCTCGGCAGCCAGGCTTCTAACAGGAGCAAAGTACAGGGCGTGTTCCACGCCTCTGTTTAAGGAGCTCCATTGGCTGCCGTTTGTTTTCCGGGCCCAATTCAAGGTGCAGGTGATCACCTACAAAGCCCTAAACGGTTTGGGACCCACCTACCTTAGAGACCGCATCTCCCCCTATGAACCTGCACGATCTCTTCGCTCTTCGGGGGAGGCCCTCCTCTCGATCCCACCACCCTCGCAGTTGCGGCTGGTGGGGACGAGAGAGAGAGAGGGCCTTCTCCGCTGTGGCCCCCATCCCGCCTTTGGAACTCACTCCCGAGGGAGATTAGACAGGCCCCCACCCTCCTTGCCTTTCGAAAAAGCCTTAAAACCTGGCTTTTCCGGAGGGCCTTCGACGACTAATTCTTGGGGGTTGATTTGTCTGCCCATTTAATTTAATTAGAGAGTGTTCTGCCATGATTATTGATACCTTGCTGAATACTTCTGCCACGAAGCTACAGAAGCCCTCTATTTCGGCCCAGAACTGTTTTATCTCCTTGTTTTTAACATGTGATGTATGTTTTGATTGTATGATTGTTTTTCATGTTTGATTTTACAATGTGTAATTGTCACTGTTTTTATTATTGTTGTGAGCCGCCCCGAGTCCCCTCGGGGAGATGGGGCGGGATATAAGAATAAATTTATTGTTATTGTTATTGTTATTATTATTATTATTATTATTATATTCGCTTATCCAAGCTTCTGCTGGCCCGTTTAGCTTGGATAAGTGAGACTCTACTGTAGTTTAAAACCTGAAGACTAAGAATTTGATAGTTGATATGCACATAGGCCCGGGCTGTGGCGCAGGCTGGAGAGCAAGCCAGCTGCAACCAGCTGCAATGAATCACTCTGACCAAGAGGTCATGAGTTCGAAGCCCGCTCAGAGCCTATGTTTGTCTTGTCTTTGTTCTATGTTAAAGGGCATTGAATGTTTACCTATATGTGTCATGTGATCCGCCCTGAGTCCCCTTCGGGGTGAGAAAGAAGGGCGGAATATAAATGCTGTAAATAAATAAAATATGTTAAATATGCAGTTAAGGTGATTAATGTGGTTAAACTCCACATAGAAGAGATGATCTCAGGCTGATCTACAACAGTCAATATAGTAGGAAATAAAAACTTGGATGTAAAATGATATGTTACAACAGGGGTCCCCAAACTAAGGCCCGGGAGCCGGATGCGGCCCTCTGAGGTCATTTACCTGGCCCCCGCCCTCAGTTTTATAATATAATATATTGTATATACATATAATATTGATAATAATATTTTAATGTAATACAATATAACACTAATAATAATACCATATAATAATATTAATTATATATTCTATATTACATATAATATTACTAATAATATTACAGTATAGTGGTATAGTTCAATATAGTAATATATAATGCTAATATTGTGCTATGCTAATAATATCATATATTGTATGTACATATAATTTGTAAGCCACTCTGAGTCCCCTTTGGGGTGAGAAGGGTGTGATACAAATGTAGTAAATAAATGCAGTAAATAATAAACAAACAAATAAATAAATAAATTTTAGACTTAGGCTCAACCAAAGTCTGAAATGACTTGAAGGCACACAACAACAACAACAACAACAACAACAACAACAACAACAACCCTAATTAACTTGACTATCTCATTGGCCAGAAGCAGGACCACAATTCCCATTGAAATCCTGATAAATGTATGTTGGTTAAAATTGTTTTTATTTTTAAATATTGTATTGTTCTTTCATTGTTCTTGTTGTTGTTGTTGTTGTTTTTGCACTACAAATAAGACATATGCAGTGTGCATTGGAATTTGTTTGTATTTTTTTCAAATGATAATCCGGCCCCTCAACAGTCTGAAGGATTGTGGCCTGGCCCTCGGCTTAAAAAGTTTGAGGACCCCTGTGTTACAAAATGTTTTGTTTACTTATGCATATTTTCGAATGCCTATTTTTGGAATCTCCAGCCAGCACACTGGGAGCGGCAGTCCAAAACAAGGGCCAAAGAAAGGCTGAAAGGTTTTTGAGAGACTCACGGTATTCGAAGCAGCAGTTCCGGAGGGTCCCGACTATCCCTCCTCGGCGGACGTCCGAGGCCATGAACTGTGTGAACGGGAGCAGCTTCTGAATGACACATCTGTGGAGAGAAAAATAAGAGGAGCGTTCAGGTGTTGCAGAGTGACACTCGTCTCTTGGAAGAGGAACCTGGAAAGCCTCAACTTGCATCTTTACAAGGCATAGAAAAGCCTTCGAAAAACTAACTTATCTTCAGAAGCTCAACCCAAAAAATATTTGGAATTATTTATTTATATACATGTGCATAACAACACAGCATACATGCACACTGGGTCCAAATGTCTATTATTTATTTATTTATTTATTTATTTTTATTTACAAGACTTCTACCCCACTTTTCTCACCCGAGAGGACTCAAGGCGGCTTACAGAGATTGGCAAAAGTCAATGCCCAGAACAAAATTCAATAAAATCAAGCAACCGAAACGCCTTGAAAAAACTAACTTATCTTCAGAAGCTCAACCCAAAAACTATTTGGAATTATTTATTTATATACATGTACATAATGACACAGCATACACGCACACTGGGTCCAAGTGTCTATTATTGTTATTTATTATTTTTATGTATTTACAAAACTTCTACCCCACCTTTCTCACCCGAGAGGACTCAAGGCGGCTTACAGAGATTGGCAAACTTCAATGCCCAGAACAAAATTCAATAAAATCAAGCAACAGCTGAAACTCAAGTGTTTGCCCAAAATGGGCTTCAAAAGGCAAGTGGAAAATAAACCGGAATAAACAGGGGAAAAATCCGGATTAAATGGAAAGAAAACCCGGATTTAACTCAGTCAAAACAAGCAGGACGCAAACAGCGCTGTAGCAAAGGGTCCCCACAGACAGCGCTGTATCCAGGAAGTAAACTGCAAGTAAGGATTGCCAAAGCCAGCCGAAGCCCCGGAGTCGCCTTAAGGCGGGGTTGGAATAGACGCCGTCCCAATGGGTCAAACAAAGCCGCAGTCAAAACAAACCAGGAGTCCAGGAAGGGAGAAAGCCGCACACACGATAAGCCAGTCCAAACGTCATCTTTAAGGTGGTCAAACAAGCCATAGTCGAAACAATCCAGGAGTCCAGGAAGGGAGAAAGCCGCACACACGATAAGCCAGTCCAAACGTCGTCTTTAAGGTGGTCAAACAAGCCATAGTCGAAACAATCCAGGAGTTCAGGAAGGGAGAAAGACACACACACGATAAGCCAGTCCAAACGCCGAGGATTTCCAGGGAACAGGATTCCAGGTTGCAGAAACCGAACCCAAAACCCAACACAAGAACAGGCAGGGACAATATACATACTTAACCGACACTTTGCTTTCTGCAAAGATTCCCCATTTCAGAGCCTACTTTTAACTTACACATCATTATCCGACAATGAGCTGGCCTCCACCCCATAATCATCTCTAACAGCTGTTCTTGTCTTCACACCCAAATCCCTGTTTTCATCTCTCCCAATTCCTCCACCTCCTGTCAAGGCTTAGATCTCCCCATGACTCAGATGTATCTCCTGTTCGCCAATCCCCAGGTCCCGAAAACGCCAGAAACGTGTCGCTAGAAGTTGGTTCTGCACATATGTTCCTAATCTCTTGTCCCTTAGTCCAGTCCACTGTATCATCCTCATCACTCTCAGACCCATCATTCCCAGAGAAACCCATAAATGATTCATCATCTGTGGGAGCAGTAAATCTATCCCGGAGCTTCTTCCTCTCCCGTTCCTCATCTGATTCCTGCTCCCGAGTAACCCTCTTCGTGCCTCTATTCCCATCCACTACATCTCCTTCCTCGCTCATCAACTCCCCGCCACTTGAAAACCCCTCGAATGTGTCCTCATCAGTAGGTGCCATGAGTATATCCCGGATCCGTTCCCTTTGCTGTTCTTCATCTGACACCTGCTCACCTGACTCAACCACAACAGTGGATTATCCACCTTGATGTTCTGGGTTATATGGCTGTGTGGAAGGGCCCTGAGTCTACACTGCCAGATAATCCAGTTCAAAGCAGATAATGTGGATTTTGTACAGGCCAGAGTTACTGGATTTTATTGTGGCCCTTCTCTGGACACATTTTAGCCTGTCCATGGTATTCCAAATGAGTCTTCCAGGTGAGTTTCCTCCCTCCCTCTGGTCACTCGGACCTACCTGGAGGGGTCAAGGAGGACCTTTCGGGCCTCGGGGAGCTGGCTGAGGTTGGAGAGGAGGGGCCCCAGGTAGTGGAGTCCGGCCTGGGGGTCGGCGCCCCCGAGGGCGTCCACCAGAGCCACCAGTCCACTCTCCTTCTCCCTCTGCAGAGCGGTCAAGAGTTGCCGGGCGGCGGATTCCTCCCTGGAGAAGTTGGAGAGGAGGGCGCAGGCCTGGTCAGCCAGGGGGCTCCCGGGGTCCAGCAGGAGGTCCAAGAGGTCAGGCAGACCCTTCGCCAGGATGATGTGTGTGCCCGGCTCCGCGGCCAGGTTGATGAGGGCGTGGAAGGCCTCCTTGGCCACATCCGTGGAAGGGTCAGCAGTCAGGGCCAGCAGGGCCTCCACAAAGTCCGGCCGGGTGGTCAGGAGCCGCCTGCCCTCCGGAGTGACCGTCAGCCCTGCCACGCAATGGACGGCTTGGGCTCGCAGGTCCGGGCGGGATTCAGGGCCAAGGAAGGCCAGCAGCTCCTGGGCCTGTTGGTCATCCATGCCGGTCCTGAGCTGGACGCAAAGTGGACCGGGCCTGGAAGGGGGACAAAGACAACACAGACCATTACATTAAGCAACAAACTTTGGAAAATGCCCTATTCCTGGTTTAGAAATATTATTTCCTGTTTAATTGTGCAGTAGTTGTTCTACTCCAGAAACTTCATCTTTGTGGCAGAAACTACTGTATATACTCGAGTATAAGCCTAGTTTTTCAGCCCTTTTTTTAAGACTGAAAAAGCCCCCCTCGGCTTATACTCGGGTGAGGGTCCTGGTTGGCTTATATTTGGGTCAGCTTATACTCGAGAATATATGGTACATTTATTATTTTTCTCTATTATTATTGGCATTATTACATTATTGTTTTACTCTATTATTACATTTATTATTGTACTCTATTATTGTTGCTACGATAACATTTATTTTACTCTATTATTATTATTATTATTATTAATAATAATAATGCATTTATTATTTCACTCTGATATTATTATTACATTTATTATTCTACTCTATTTGTTATTACATGTATTATTTTCCTGTACAGTAGAGTCTCACTTATCCAACGTTCTGGATTATCCAACACATTTTTGTAGTCAATGTTTTCAATATATCGTGATATTTTGGTGCTAAATTCGTCAATACAGTAATTACAACATAACATTACTGCGAATTGTTTTCTGTCAAATTTGTTGTATAACATGATGTTTTGGTGCTTAAATTTGTAAAATCATAACCTAATTTGATGTTTAATAGGCTTTTCCTTAATGCCTCCTTATTATCCAACATATTCGCTTATCCAACATTCTGACGGCCCGTTTATGTTGGATAAGTGAGACTCTACTGCATATGCTTTTCAGGAATGTATTTTAGTATAAAGATGTATTTTAACTACAGTAGGGTCTCACTTATCCAACATAAACATGCCGGCAGAAGTACCAAAACATTGCAATGTATTGAAAACATTGATTACAAAAACATTGACTACTAAAAGGCAGACTGTGTTGGATAATCCAGAACATTGGATAAGTGAATATTGGATATGTGAGACTCTACTGTATGTTGTGCCCTGCCTCGAACTGTAAGGAGAGGTTAGGAATACATAAAAGTTTTAGCTATAATTTATTAACAGTATTAACTGTTTTAACTGTTTATGCATCCGTCAACGTATCTATAGATATTTCTATCTATCAGTCTATCTATCCATCAATCAATCTATTTATCTACCGATCTATCGACCTAAAACATACAAATCTGCAAAAGTTAAAACAGGATTAATTATAAACAGCATTAAAAAAAATCCCAGTTAAAAACCATTAAAACATATTCAAAGTGATAAACCACAGCAACCCCTAATAATCTCTTTTTAAAGCCTGTCTGAATAAAAAGGTATCCAGGATTGTTGTATGTCTTTTGGGCTGTATGGTCATATTCCAGAAGCATTCTCTCCTGACGTTTCTCCCACATCTATGGCAGGCATCCTCAGAGGTTGTGAGGTCTGTTGGAAACTAGGCAAGTGGGGTTTATTTATCTGTGGAAAGTCCAAGGTGTGAGAGGAAAAAAAACCCTCTTTGTCAGTTGTAGGCCAGTGTTAATGTTGCAGTTAATCACCATAATTAGCACTGAAAAGGCTTCATCTTCCTGTCTTTTTTGCCTGGGGGCATCCTCTGATCAGAGTCATCAGATGCCCCTGGAACTCTTCTGTTTTTCAGGGTGTTGCCTGAAAAACTTACTGAGTTTTTTTTAGTAGCCAGATTTTGTTCATTTTCATGGTTTCCTCCTTTCTGTTGAAGTTGTCCACATGCTTGTGAATTTCAATGAATTCACAATTCATTGAATTTCACAATTTTTTTTCAATTTTTCCCCCTCTCACACCCTGGACTTTCCACAGATATATAAACCCGCACAACCTCTGAGGATGCCTGCCATAGATGTGGGCGAAACGTCAGGAGAGAATGCTTCTGGAACATGGCCCTGATTCTTTCTCCCACCTGGATATCATCACACAGATATATAAACCCCACCTGCCTAGTTTCCAACAGACCTCACAACCTCTGAGGATGCCTGCCATAGATGTGGGCGAAACGTCAGGAGAGAATGCTTCTGGAACATGGCCCTGATTCTTTCTCCCACCAGGATATCATCACACAGATATATAAACCCCACCTGCCTAGTTTCCAACAGACCTCACAACCTCTGAGGATGCCTGCCATAGATGTGGGCGAAACGTCAGGAGAGAATGCTTCTGGAACATGGCCCTGATTCTTTCTCCCACCAGGATATCATCACACAGATATATAAACCCCACTTGCCTAGTTTCCAACAGATCTCACAACTTCTGAGGATGCCTGCCATAGACGTGGGTGAAACGTCAGGAGAGAATGCTTCTGGAACATGGCCCTGATTCTTTCTCCCATCTGGATATCATTACACAGATATATAAACCCCACTTGCCTAGTTTCCAACAGACCTCACAACCTCTGAGGATGCCTGCCATAGATGTGGGCGAAACGTCAGGAGAGAATGCTTCTAGAACATGGCCCTGATTCTTTCTCCCACCAGGATATCATCACACAGATATATAAACCCCACCTGCCTAGTTTCCAACAGACCTCACAACCTCTGAGGATGCCTGCCATAGATGTGGGCGAAACGTCAGGAGAGAATGCTTCTGGAACATGGCCACACAGCCCGAAAGACATACAACAACACTCCATTCTATACCTCACAACCTCTGAGGATGCCTGCCATAGATGTGGGCGAAACGTCAGGAGAGAATGCTTCTGGAACATGGCCCTGATTCTTTCTCCCACCAGGATATCATCACACAGATATATAAACCCCACTTGCCTAGTTTCCAACAGACCTCACAACTTCTGAGGATGCCTGCCATAGACGTGGGTGAAACGTCAGGAGAGAATGCTTCTGGAACATGGCCCTGATTCTTTCTCCCATCTGGATATCATTACACAGATATATAAACCCCACTTGCCTAGTTTCCAACAGACCTCACAACTTCTGAGGATGCCTGCCATAGATGTGGGCGAAACGTCAGGAGAGAATGCTTCTGGAACATGGCCCTGATTCTTTCTCCCACCAGGATATCATCACACAGATATATAAACCCCACCTGCCTAGTTTCCAACAGACCTCACAACTTCTGAGGATGCCTGCCATAGATGTGGGCGAAACGTCAGGAGAGAATGCTTCTGGAACATGGCCCAGATTCTTTCTCCCACCTGGATATCATCACACAGATATATAAACCCCACTTGCCTAGTTTCCAACAGACCTCACAACCTCTGAGGATGCCTGCCATAGATGTGGGCGAAACGTCAGGAGAGAATGCTTCTGGAACATGGCCACACAGCCCGAAAGACATACAACAACCCTGTGATCCCGGCCATGAAAGCCTTTGGCAACACAAAAAGGTATCCCTTAGCAAGCCCAGCCAAGGGTGAGGGGATGGTGGGAGCTGCAGTCCAGTTAACCAGAGAGCAGCTTTTCCAGGACATCTTGGCCTTTAGAGGTTTGGCATCATCATACCAAATTGGAGGGGGGCCCCTAAAGGTCATCTAGCCCAGCCCCTTCCTCCAGGAGAGGGACCCACAGCTGCCACATCCCATCATCCCCTTGCATCTGATGGAGGGACTGGGCTGGGAAAACTATAGTCCTGGACGACTGAGTTTTCAAGGGAATATATAATAATAATAATAATAATAATAATAATAATAATAATAATAATAATAATAATAATAATAATATATCTCGTTTGCTGTGTCATACTACTGTATGTCTTTGTGTCAATAATAATAATAATAATAATAATAATAATAATAATAATAATAATAATAGAAGACCTGGCTCTGGCTCACGAATGGGACCCTGAAGAAGGAGACAGAAGGCCTGATCCTTGCAGCCCAGGAGCAAGACATCAGGACAAAGGCAATAAATAATAATAATAATAATAATAATAATAATAATAATAATAATAGAAGACCTGGCTCTGGCTCACGAATGGGACCCTGAAGAAGGAGACAGAAGGCCTGATCCTTGCAGCCCAGGAGCAAGACATCAGGACAAAGGCAATTAATAATAATAATAATAATAATAATAATAATAATAATAATAGAAGACCTGGCTCTGGCTCACGAATGGGACCCTGAAGAAGGAGACAGAAGGCCTGATCCTTGCAGCCCAGGAGCAAGACATCAGGACAAAGGCAATTAATAATAATAATAATAATAATAATAGAAGACCTGGCTCTGGCTCACGAATGGGACCCTGAAGAAGGAGACAGAAGGCCTGATCCTTGCAGCCCAGGAGCAAGACATCAGGACAAAGGCAATTAATAATAATAATAATAATAATAATAATAATAATAATAATAATAATAATAGAAGACCTGGCTCTGGCTCACGAATGGGACCCTGAAGAAGGAGACAGAAGGCCTGATCCTTGCAGCCCAGGAGCGAGACATCAGGACAAAGGCAATCAAGGCCAAGATTGAAAAATCAGCTGATGACCCAAAATGCAGACTGTGCAAGGAAACCGACGAAACCATGGATCATATCCTCAGCTGCTGTAAGAAAATCGCACAGACAGACTACAAACAGAGGCACAACCATGTGGCCCAAATGATTCACTGGAACTTATGCCTCAAGTACCACCTCCCAGCAGAAAAGAACTGGTGGGATCACAAACCTGCAAAAGTCTTGGAAAATGAGCACGCAAAGATACTGTGGGACTTCCGAATCCAGACTGACAAAGTTCTAGAACACAACACACCAGACATCACAGTTGTGGAAAAGAACAAGGTTTGGATCATTGATGTTGCCATCCCAGGTGACAGTCGCAATGACGAAAAACAACAGGAAAAACTCAGCCGCTCTCAGGACCTCAAGATTGAACTTCAAAGACTCTGGCAGAAACCAGTGCAGGTGGTCCCGGTGGTGATGGGCACACTGGGTGCCGTGTTAAAAGATCTCAGCCGGCATTTGGAAACAATAGACATTGACAAAATCACGATCTGCCAGCTGCAAAAGGCCACCCGACTGGAATCTGCACACATCATCCGAAAATACATCACACAGAACTAGACGCTTGGGAGGTGTTCGACTTGTGGTTTTGTGATACGAAATCCAGCATATCTATCTTGTTTGCTGTGTCATAATAATAATAATAATAATAATAATAATAATAATAATACATCACACACATCACACAGTTCTAGACACTTGGGAAGTGTTCGACTTGTGGTTTTGTGATACGAAATCCAGCATATCTATCTTGTTTGCTGTGTCATAATAATAATAATAATAATAATAATAATAATACATCACACACATCACACAGTTCTAGACACTTGGGAAGTGTTCGACTTGTGGTTTTGTGATACGAAATCCAGCATATCTATCTTGTTTGCTGTGTCATAATAATAATAATAATAATAATAATAATAATAATAATAATAATACATCACACACATCACACAGTCCTAGACACTTGGGAAGTGTTCGACTTGTGGTTTTGTGATACGAAATCCAGCATATCTATCTTGTTTGCTGTGTCATAATAATAATAATAATTTAATGCTAACAAAGGTCATTAATTACAACATTCACACTGGCCTCCAACAGACAAGAGTTCTTTCCCCACCCTGGACCTTCCACAGATATATAAGCCTTCCTTTCTTAGTTTTCCCCATATACCTCACAACCTCTGAGGATGCCTGCCATAGATGTGGGCGAAACGTCAGGAGAGAATGCTTCTGGAGACATGGCCAGAAACACACAACACCCGGAAAACACACAACATCCCTGAGATCCCGGTCATGAAAGCCTTCAACAACACAACAACAACAACAACAACAATAATATACATCACACAGTCCTAGACACTTGGGAAGTGTTCAAGTTGTGATTTTGTGATACGAAATCCAGTATATCTATCTTGTTTGCTGGGTCATAATAAAATAATAATAATAATAATAATAATAATAATAATAATAATAATAATAATTCATCACAGAGTCCTAGACACTTGGGAAGTGTTCAAGTTGTGATTTTGTGATACGAAATCCAGCATATCTATCTTGTTTGCTGTGTCATAATAATAATAATAATAATAATAATATAATAATAATAATAATAAAATACATCACACAGTCCTAGACACTTGGGAAGTGTTCAAGTTGTGATTTTGTGATACGAAATCCAGCATATCTATCTTGTTTGCTGTGTCATAATAAAATAATAATAATAATAATAATAATAATAATAATAATAATAATATATCACACAGTCCTAGACACTTGGGAAGTGTTCGACTTGTGATTTTGTGATATGAAATCCAGCATATCTATCTTGTTTGCTGTGTCATAATAAAATAATAATAATAATAATAATAATAATAATAATAAAATACATCACACAGTCCTAGACACTTGGGAAGTGTTCGACTTGTGATTTTGTGATATGAAATCCAGCATATCTATCTTGTTTGCTGTGTCATAATAAAATAATAATAATAATAATAATAATAATAATAATAATAATAATAAAATACATCACACAGTCCTAGACACTTGGGAAGTGTTCGACTTGTGATTTTGTGATATGAAATCCAGAATATCTATCTTGTTTGCTGTGTCATACAATAATAATAATAATAATAATAATAATAATAATAATAATAATAATTCATCACAGAGTCCTAGACACTTGGGAAGTGTTCAAGTTGTGATTTTGTGATACGAAATCCAGTATATCTATCTTGTTTGCTGTGTCATAATAAAATAATAATAATAATAATAAAATAATAATAATAATAATAATAATAATAATAATAATATACATCACACAGTCCTAGACACTTGGGAAGTGTTCAAGTTGTGATTTTGTGATACGAAATCCAGCATATCTATCTTGTTTGCTGTGTCATAATAAAATAATAATAATAATAATAATAATAATAATAATACATCACACAGTCCTAGGCACTTGGGAAATGTTCGACTTGTGATTTTATGATACGAAATCCAGCATATCTACCTTGTTTGCTGTGTCATAATAAAATAATAATAATAATAATAATAATAATAATTCATCACAGAGTCCTAGACACTTGGGAAGTGTTCAAGTTGTGATTTTGTGATACGAAATCCAGTATATCTATCTATCTTGTTTGCTGTGTCATAATAAAATAATAATAATAATAATAATAATAATAATAATAATAATAAAATACATCACACAGTCCTAGACACTTGGGAAGTGTTCGACTTGTGATTTTGTGATACGAATTCCAGCATATCTATCTTGTTTGCTGTGTCATAATAAAATAATAATAATAATA
Organism: Anolis carolinensis; assembly: GCF_035594765.1. Classification (NCBI taxonomy): domain Eukaryota; kingdom Metazoa; phylum Chordata; class Lepidosauria; order Squamata; family Anolidae; genus Anolis; species Anolis carolinensis. Next base: position 1,562,842 of record NC_085844.1, on the reverse strand, counting down.
ATAATAATAAAATAATAATAATAATAATAATAATAATAATAATAATAATAATAATAATAATAATACATCACACAGTCCTAGACACTTGGGAAATGTTCGACTTGTGATTTTGTGATATGAAATCCAGCATATCTATCTTGTTTGCTGTGTCATAATAAAATAATAATAATAATAATAATAGCAACAACAATAATAATAACAATAACAATAATAATATAAGACGCAGTGCTGCACTTACTCTGCTGCTCCTTGGCCAACTTCCACGTGTTTTCCTTCTCTCACTTCCGGGTCTGAGGAGGCTCAGCGAATAGCCGTTGCGGCTTGCGGAAAGGGGCGGAGCGATGGCAAGCGCCCGGATGCTTCCAGCCAATCGGAATGGCGCACTGGAGCAAAGCTTGCTGGGGGATGTAGTTCGCTCCTGCCTTTCATTGCAGCAGCCTCTAAACTCTCCTTTTAGTTCAATCTGGCGGCTCCATTGTTTTCTGGATGATCCCATTGAAACATATTAAATATTATTATAATCTTCTATATATATAAAAGAGTGATGGCATCACGGCGACCCACAAAACAACAAAACTACAGGCCCCCCAACCTCGAAATTTGACAACACAACCCATCATCCACGCCTCTAGGTTGATACAACAAAAAGAAAAGAAAAATAAAGTCCTAATTAGAGAGAGAGGAAGAATTGCTTTTATCCAATTGCTGCCAGTTAGAAGGCTAAGCTCCTCCCACTTGGTCTCCTAGCAACCCAATAAAAAATAATAAAAAGCACTAAAAATTAATACAATAAAATACTATAATAACAGAAAATAACTAAAAATAATACAAGAAAAGAATAAAATGTAATAAATATAAATATAACTTACAATAAAATGAATAAAAATGCAAATAAAGTCAAATAAAAATTACACAACAGTTTTTAACCAATACCACCACCACTTTGCCACAGCAACGCGCAGCCGGGCACAGCTAGTAATATACAAATAATAATAACAATAATGACATTGACTATATTTTAATATTTTTTTAAACTGGGATTTTTAAAAAATGCCATTTCTGTTCAATCCTGTTTTAATGTTTGCATGTCTTTTAAATTGCACTCTGGTGCTTTTATTTAAAGCCGTTCTTGTTTTTTTTGTACAGTAACTCCCTGCATTGCAACTATTGGGATTCTGGGTGTGTTTTAATATGTGGCGCAGCTGCCTAGTAACCAGCTGCTATAAATCACTACTGACCGAGAGGTCATGAGTTCGAAGCCCGGGTCGGGTTAAGCCCCCGATCATTAAATAGCCCGGCTTGCTGTTGACCTAGGCAGCCCCGAAAGACAGTTGCACCTGTCAATTAGGGAAATTTAGGGACGCTTTATGCGGGAGACTATTTTAACTAATTTACAACACCATAAAATTGCCAGCAAAACACGAGGAAAGGAATGAGGAAGTACAGCCACTACTGGACGGTGAAGCAACAGCTCCCCCTGTGGCCGGAATCGTGAAGCTGGAAAAATGTTAAAAATGCCTCTGAGTCTGTCTAATGTATGTTGTTTGTCTGTTGGCATTGAATGTTTGCCATATATGTGTTCATTGTAATTCGCCCTGAGTCCCCTTCGGGGTGAGAAAGAAAGGCGGAATATAAATACTGTCAATAAATAAATAAATACGTTTTACATATGTTATCTTTTTACTTGGGAAGGCCAAGAGCTCGAACACTGTTTCCATCCTAAATACCTTGGTGTCACCTTAGACCAGGGGTCCCCAAACTAAGGCCCGGGGGCCGGATGCGGCCCTCCGAGGTCATTTACCTGGCCCCTGCCCTCAGTTTTATAATATAATATATTGTATATACATATAATATTGACAATATTATAATACAATATAACACTAATAATAATATCATATAATAATATTAATTATATATTCTATATTACATATAATATTACTAATAATATTACAGTATAGTGGTATAGTTCAATATAGTAATATATAATGCTAATATTGTGCTATGCTAATAATATAATATATTGTATGTACATATAATATTGACACTATTATAATGTAATACAATATAACACTAATAATAATATCATATAATAATATTAATTATATATTCTATATTACATATAATATTACTAATAATATTACAGTATAGTGGTATAGTTCAATATAGTAATATATAATGCTGATATTGTGCTATGCTAATAATATAATATATTGTATGTACATATAATATTGACACTATTATAATGTAATACAATATAACACTAATAATAATATCATATAATAATATTAATTATATATTCTATATTACATATAATATTACTAATAATATTACAGTATAGTGGTATAGTTCAATATAGTAATATATAATGCTGATATTGTGCTATGCTAATAATATAATATATTGTATGTACATATAATATTGATAATAATATTATAATTTAATACAATATAACACTAATAATAATATCATATAATAATATTAATTATATATTCTATATTACATATAATATTACTAATAATATTACAGTATAGTGGTATAGTTCAATATAGTAATATATAATGCTAATATTGTGCTATGCTAATAATATAATATATTGTATGTACATATAATATTGACACTATTATAATGTAATACAATATAACACTAATAATAATATCATATAATAATATTAATTATATATTCTATATTACATATAATATTACTAATAATATTACAGTATAGTGGTATAGTTCAATATAGTAATATATAATGCTGATATTGTGCTATGCTAATAATATAATATATTGTATGTACATATAATATTGATAATAATATTATAATTTAATACAATATAACACTAATAATAATATCATATAATAATATTAATTATATATTCTATATTACATATAATATTACTAATAATATTACAGTATAGTGGTATAGTTCAATATAGTAATATATAATGCTAATATTGTGCTATGCTAATAATATAATATATTGTATGTACATATAATATTGATAATAATATTATAATGTAATACAATACAACACTAATAATAATATCATATAATAATATTAATTATATACTCTATATTACATATAATATTACTAATAATATTACAGCATAGTGGTATAGTTCAATATAGTAATATATAATGCTAATATTGTGCTATGCTAATAATATAATATATTGTATGTACATATAATATTGACACTATTATAATGTAATACAATATAACACTAATAATAATATCATATAATAATATTAATTATATATTCTATATTACATATAATATTACTAATAATATTACAGTATAGTGGTATAGTTCAATATAGTAATATATAATGCTAATATTGTGCTATGCTAATAATATAATATATTGTATGTACATATAATATTGACACTATTATAATGTAATACAATATAACACTAATAATAATATCATATAATAATATTAATTATATACTCTATATTACATATAATATTACTAATAATATTACAGTATAGTGGTATAGTTCAATATAGTAATATATAATGCTGATATTGTGCTATGCTAATAATATAATATATTGTATGTACATATAATATTGATAATAATATTATAATGTAATACAATACAACACTAATAATAATATCATATAATAATATTAATTATATATTCTATATTACATATAATATTACTAATAATATTACAGTATAGTGGTATAGTTCAATATAGTAATATATAATGCTGATATTGTGCTATGCTAATAATATAATATATTGTATGTACATATAATATTGATAATAATATTATAATGTAATACAATACAACACTAATAATAATATCATATAATAATATTAATTATATATTCTATATTACATATAATATTACTAATAATATTACAGTATAGTGGTATAGTTCAATATAGTAATATATAATGCTGATATTGTGCTATGCTAATAATATAATATATTGTATGTACATATAATATTGATAATAATATTATAATTTAATACAATATAACACTAATAATAATATCATATAATAATATTAATTATATATTCTATATTACATATAATATTACTAATAATATTACAGTATAGTGGTATAGTTCAATATAGTAATATATAATGCTAATATTGTGCTATGCTAATAATATAATATATTGTATGTACATATAATATTGATAATAATATTATAATGTAATACAATACAACACTAATAATAATATCATATAATAATATTAATTATATACTCTATATTACCTATAATATTACTAATAATATTACAGCATAGTGGTATAGTTCAATATAGTAATATATAATGCTAATATTGTGCTATGCTAATAATATAATATATTGTATGTACATATAATATTGATAATAATATTCTAATGTAATACAATATAACACTAATAATAATACCATATAATAATATTAATTATATATTCTATATTACATATAATATTACTAATAATATTACAGCATAGTGGTATAGTTCAATATAGTAATATATAATGCTAATATTGTGCAATGCTAATAATATAATATATTGTATGTACATATAATTTGTAAGCCACTCTGAGTCCCCTTTGGGGTGAGAAGGGTGTGATACAAATGTAGTAAATAAATGCAGTAAATAAATAAATAATAAATAAATACATTTTTGACTTAGGGTCTCCCAAAGTCTGAAATGACTTGAAGGCATGTTGTCGACCGCGTTTTAGGGGATCGGGGCCCTTGAGGAGAGACCCGATCCGGTCCTGAGAGAACGGACCTTGGCGGAGCCAAAAGGAAAATACGAGCCGCTATACAACCTGAAGCTGAAATGAAGAAGGTCCGCCAAAGTTGAAGGAAAATCCGCCAAGGAGTCTTTATTGAGCAATTCAGCTGAAGAGGACTCTGGTAGCGATCATTCGACTTACCAGCAGTCCCATACAATCAAAATAAAGCCATACTTATACAAAATTTCAGTCTGACAGCCCTTTGAATTTCCCGCCCTGCTTCCCCGCCCATCTGGTCGTTGATAGGCTAGAAGGTTGAACGAGGCGGGCTTTCGTTTCCCGCCTCGCTCCGTTGGCCCAATAGGAAGCTGCCTTACGTCTCCACTCGGGCCAATCAGGAGGGAGAAGGCGGGAGTTAGTGAAACAATGAGGTGACGGGGACAGGAACCAGAGGATTAAGTCCTGCTAGACTGATTTCTAAAGGGTGCTTAATTTATTAATGGCAGCAATCAAGGGTGTCCGGGTTTCTGTCACGTATACAGATTTTAGATATGCCTTGGGGTGTCAGAGATGGAAGTAAAGATGGGTGGTGATGAGCCATATTGACAGGCTCTACAGGGCGCCTTCCTGAGGTGTCCTGGGTATTTCTTTGGGTGAGATATGACAATGTTTGCCTTGGGGTGAATCACCTTTAGGTCAAATTCGGCGACTCAAGCCCTATATTGTCCATGCAATTTGAATTTGATTGGATTTAGCGGTGGCAGATTATCCTTTTGTTTTTGGGAAAGGAAGCCTGGGTCATAGGAAATGGGATAAGTTCTGGGGTTCAGGTTGAGTTCAAAATATTTCCTATTTGATTTCATGACTTGACAATTATATGGAATAAAATGAAAAATAAAATAAAGTTGGAATATAAACCATGCTGGGAAAAATACATATTTTCCGGGGATCCCAAAGAGTACAAATACGTATAGGCAGACAGATAGATTTCATGGAAATAAGGGAGAATCCATAAAAGTGAGTTACATTGCATAAAGGGGAATCATGAATGATATAAACAATTGAAAATATTTGATAAGAACGAAGTTCATAACATCTGGAGAACCCAGCATGGAAATTCATAAAAGTGGAGTTTTAGCAGCATGATTTTACAATTCATGAAGTTGTTATCTCTTGCCTCAGAGTGCAGGGATAATCCACAGTAAACTCCAGTAAAAAGTCTCAATCACCTTCTACTATAAATTATGAAATATAGAACATAAAGTCTTGATTTTTGAACTATCTTTTACAAAGTCCTGGGGGGGGGTCACCTCGATCACAATGGCTTGTTCTTGGCCTTGCAGCTCTTCTGATGTCTGTGGTGGAGTCTCCATTGGCCTGTAGGGCCCAGTTTAGGTGGTTTAGTTCACCTTGGAGGAGGTGAGGTTCGCAGATTCTTTGTGCACGGTCCGTCAGGGCTTGGATTGTGCTTGTCAGGACATGATTCAAAGCTTGGAAGAACAAGCATTTGACTCCTGCCCCTGCCAACATACCTGAAGCAAGGTCAGCGTTAACAAACGAACCTGGAGGAGGAGAGCAGTCCTGTGAGGAAGCGATAATCAGGAGAAATCATTCACAGGAGTTGGAGAAGGCTGGGGAGGGGTTTGGAAGGGGAGGAGGGAAGAGTACTTTAAAAGGGTCTGAAGATAATAAGAAAATTAGTAGTGTTATTTTCTTTCTCGCGTGTGTAGGAGCAATAAATCTGGCTACGTCCACCTTGGAGTGTGAGTACTGCTTAATTGCTAGAAACTACCAGCAGAAGCTGACAGTGCTCCTTTTTTGACTTGGGTGATGGTTGGAGTTTTTATGAAGGTATCTATCTGTGTGTGTAGGTTTTCTGTAAACTATGTGGCCCAATTGTTGATTGGGTTTGCGGATGACCAGAACATCTAGAAATGGCAGTTTTCCTTCCTTTTCTTTTTCCATGGTGAATTGGATGTTTGGGTGGATGCTGTTAAGATGGTCCAGGAACTTGCTGAGTTCTTCCTCTCCATGGCTCCAAATTGTGAAGGTGTCATCAACATATCTGAACCATACAATTGTCTTTTTTGGTGCTGTTTCTAGGGCTTGTTCCATGTAGAGATTTGCTATGACCAGGCTGAGAGGGCTCCCCATGGCCACTCCTTCTGTTCATAGAATCCATTGTCCCACTGAAAGTAGCTAGTGGTGAGGCAATGGTGAAACAGGGCTGTGATGTCTTCTGGGAAGTTTTGTTTGATTAGTGTGAGGGTGTCAGCTACTGGGACCTTGGTAAATAGGGACACCACATCGAAGCTGATCAGGATGTCTTAGCTTGAGGTTGCTGATCTTTTCTATGAAGTGTGTTGAGTCCTTGATATAATGTGCAGTGAGCCCAATGTGGGTTTGTAGCTGTGTAGCCAGAAATTTTGCCAGGTTGTTTTACTGAAACATTAATGCTGGCTCCCAGTGACAAAGGACTCTTGCCACACCCCGGACTCTACACAGATATATATATTCTTTCCTTCCCTTACTTAGTTTATCCATACCTCACAACCTCTGAGGATGCCTGCCATAGATGTGGGCGAAACGTCAGGAGAGAATGCTTCTGGAACATGGCCACACAGCCCGAAAGACATACAACAACCCAGCGAGGAAGTTCTTCCTGATGTTCAGGTGGAATCTCCTTCCTTTCCTGTAGTTTGAAGCCCTTATTCCATTGCGTCCTAGTCTTCAGGGCAGCAGAAAACAAGCTCCCTCCCTCCTCCCTATGACTTCCCTTCACGTATTTGTACATGGCCCTCATCATGTTGATGAGGAACTGAAAAAATACGGATTTTTAGACATATATTGTATGCGCATTAGAAGCAGTGAAATGTAGAAAAATCATGCTCTCTCTGTACCAGGCACAGGAAGAGCAAAGGCTCGGTGTAAATGTACAAGCTGGGAGAAGGGGGGCCATTCATCTATACATTCCATTTAGAGGGAGAGCAGACTTTTGACAGGTCAAGAGTGGCCTCTTGATGGATCTCTCTTTTGGTGTCTGTGACTTGCTACAAGCTTTTAGGTTGCTTAGATAGGAAAATGCTGATTGTGCATATTTATGTCCATGTATGTAAGCATGTGAAGTGACGTACTAATGACGAGATGTATGCAGAAGCATGTTCTTTGTCTGAAAATGTATAAAAGGCAATGTCAACGCCTTGATAGAGTGCTCTGGTTTTTCTTTCGGAAGAGATTCCACTTCCAGAGTTTTCAGCTGAATATAATAAACCGGACTTTTTTGGCCTCTCAGAAGGATCTCTCTTGTTATCTCTCCCTTCATCTACAACAATGTCTCCTCTCAGCCTTGTCTTCTGCAGGCTAAACATGTCAGGGTATTGTGTATTGTGAAATGTTAAAATCAATCTGGATTCAGCAATTATGGAGTTAATGAGAGTCTGCTATGATTGATGTATCACAGGACCAATGGGGTCAAGTGTGTTTTGACCGGGACTTACTATCTTGTTCCTGTGGAATGTAGAGGGAGTGTTTTTTCCTGTGTAGAGCGGAGAACAGCGATGAGCAGTGTGTGTGTGCATGAGTGCTTTCGGCAAGCACTCATGGAGGAAAGGACTGAATTTGCTCTGTCTGTAAATAGATCATGTAAATAAAGTAAATCAACAGTTGGACTTCGTCTGCTGGAGTGAGTTTGTCCAGTGCTGTTTTTCCACACGGGGGAAACAGTCTGGAGAGAAGGAGGTGAAGACCGGGATGGTGAATTTTTTGGATTTCACTCTGCTACCCATCATCCCCGCTGACAAAACATGCCCAGCTCTTTAAGCCGCTCCTCATAGGGCTTGTTCTCCAGACCTTTGATCATTTTAGTCGCCCTCCTCTGGACGCTTTCCAGCTTGTCAACATCTCCCTTCAACTGTGGTGCCCAAAACTGGACACAGCGTGATTCCAGGTAACGTGGTCTAACCAAGGCAGAATAGAATACAAAAGGAGCAGGACTTCCCTGGATCTAGACCAGGGGTCCTCAAACTTTCAAAGCAGAGGGCCGGTCCACAATCCTTCCGACTGTTGAGGGGCCAAATTATCATTTGGGGAAAAAACCCGAACCAATTCCTATGCACACTGCACATATCTTATATGTAGTGCAAAACAATGACAATAACAATGAAAGAACAATACAATATTTAAAAATAAAAATAATTTTAACCAACATAAACCTATGAGGATTTCAATAGGAAGTGTGGGTCTGCTTCTGGCCAATGAGATAGTCAGGTTAATTAGGATTGTTGTTGTTGTTGTGTGTCTTCAAGTCATTTCAGACTTTGGGCGAGCCTAAGTCCAAAATTATTTATTTATTCATTTACTACATTTATTTACTACATTTATATCCCACCCTTCTCACCCCGAAGGGAACTCAGAGCAGCTGTATGTACATACAATATATTATATTATTAGCATAGCACAATATTGGCATTATACTATATTGAACTATACCACTATACTGTAATATTATATGTAATATATAACATATAATTAATATTATTATATGATGTTATTGTTAGTATTGTATTGTATAAAATGATAATATTATTATCAGTATTATATGTATATACAATATATTATATTATTAAAACGGATATTAAAATATTATATTATAAATGAGGGCGAGGGCCAGGTAAATTACCTTGGAGGGCCGCATCCGGCCCCCGGGCCTTAGTTTGGGGACCCCTGATCTAGACGCTATTCCCCTCTTGATGAGGCCAGAATCCAATTGGCTTTTTTAGCAGCCGCATCACATTCCTGGCTCATGTTCATCTTCCTCCCCACGAGGACTCCAAGATCTTTTTCGCACACACTGCTGTCAAGCCAGACGTCCCCCATTCTGTATCTTTGATTTCCATTTTTTCTGCCAAAGTGAAGTCTCTTGCATTTGTCCCTGTTGAGGTTCATTGTGTTAGTTTCGGCCAATCATCTCTCTAGTCTGTCAAGATCGTTTTGAATTCTGCTCCTGTCTTCTGGAGTGTTAGCTATCCCTCCCAGTTTGGTGTCGTCTGCAAACTTGATGATCGTGCCTTCTGACCCTTCGTCTAAGTCGTTAATAAAGATGTTGAACAGAACCGGGCCCAGGACGGAGCCCTGCGGATGGCACTCCACTCGTCACTTCTTTCCATGATTGGTGGGCACCCTTCGCTTAGCCAATTACAGATCCACCTAACCGTAGTCTTGCCTAGCCCATGTTGGACTAGTTTCCTTGCCAGAAGGTTGTGGGGGACTTTGTCAAAGGCCTTCCTGAAATCCAGGTACGCTACATCCACCCCCAGTTCCTTCAAGGTCGAGCCAGTCTCTTCCATCCATCTCGCCCTTGGTCGGCCTCTCTTCCTTTTTCCTTCCATTTTCCCAGCATCATGATCTTCTCCAAGCTTTCCTGTCTCCTCATGATGTGGCCAAAGTCCTTCATCTCCTTCCCTCCAGTGAGCAGCCATTGGGCATTATTTCCTGGAGGATGGACTGGTTGGATCTTCTTGCCAAGGTCCAAGGCACTCTCAGGATTTTCCTTCAAAAACATCTCTCTTCCTTCGCTCAGCCTTCCTTATGGTCCAGCTCTCGCATCCATAGGTGACTATGGGGAAGACCATGGCTTTGACTATGTGGACCTTCATGGCCAGTGTGATGTCTCTGCTCTTCACTATTTTGTCCAGGTTGGCCATGGCTCTCCTCCCAAGAAGGAAACGTCTTCTGATTTCCTGGCTGTAGGAATCTTCACTCCTAGAAATATCAAGTCTGTCACTGCCTCCACGTTTTCTCCCTCTATTTGCCAGTTGTCAATAGGTGTAGTTGCCATGATCTTGGTTTTCTTTTTTTTCCTTCTTTTTAAAATCATTTTATTTATAACTAGCTGTGCCCGGCCACGCGTTGCTGTGGCAAAGTGGTGCTGGTATTGGTTAAAGATTGTTGTGTAATTTTTATTTGACGTTATTTGCATTTTTAAATTAATTTTATTGTAAGTTATATTTTTATTTATTATATTTTATTATTTTCTTGTATTATTTTTAGTTATTTTCTGTTATTATAGTATTTTATTGTATTAATTTTTAGTGTTTTTTATTATTTTTTATTGGGTTGCTAGGAGACCAAGTTGGAGGAGCTTAGCCTTCTAACTGGCAGCAATTGGATAAAAGCAATTATTCCTCTCTCTCTCTAATTAGGACTTTATTTTTCTTTTCTTTTTGTTGTATCAACCTAGAGGCATGGATGATGGGTTGTGTTGTCAAATTTCGAGGTTGGGGGGCCTGTAGTTTTGTTGTTTTGTGGGTCGCCGTGATGCCATCACTCTTATATATATATATAGATTATTACAATACAATAAAAATAATAGGAGGAAGACGAGTATACTCCAAAAGACAAAAAGAAAAAAGGAAAAAATAAAATAAAAATAAGAAGAAACCCCAAAGCCCTCCGTCCTCTCTGTGTTATCTTCCAGCTCCACTGCTCTGCGGTTTGCTTCTTATCTTTCCTGTTTTTTCCGAACTTATTTTCTTACCCTGTTTCCCCTAAAATAAGACATCCCCAGAAAATAAGACCTAGTAGAGGTTTTGCTGAATTACTAAATATAAGGCCTCCACTGAAAGTAAGACCTAGCAAAGCTTTTGTTTGGAAACATGCCCGCCAAGCAGAACACCAGAACATGCAGCATTGGTAAATGTACGTACCATAGAATTGTTGTACATGGAAATAATGGTAGTAACAAGAATTTTTTGATGGGATTCACAGTTTGTCTGGTTATGCTGGTTTGTGATGACAACTACTGTACAGTATATAACAAATGTTCCATTTTTTTGTTCAACAATAAATGTGAATTCTTCTTCATGGAAAAATAAGACATTCCCTGAAAATAAGACCTAGCGCATCTTTGGGAGCAAAAATTAATATAAGACACTGTCTTATTTTCGGGGAAACACGGTAAGACCTGAGAGTGTCTTTGCTTACTCATTAATTCCTTCTATATTTCCAGATTCCTCTTTTCCCTTAAATATTTGCTCACATTGCTCCAGTCCGTTTTTATCCTTGTTTGATCCTTTGAAATTATCTGTGTTAAAATGTCCATATTTTGTATGTCCATCAATGTCAATGTCCATTGCTCTAATGACAGTATTTCCGATGTCTTCCATAATCTCGCTATTACTATTCTTGCTGCGCTTATCATATATATAAAAATTTTTTCATTATTTAGATCCAAGGAAAAGTCCGTTAAACCTAATAAAAAATATTCCGTTTTTAAAAAAAATGAAATAATCTTTATTAGTTTTAACAGAATAATAAAAAGCAAAAACCCCTGATTGGGCAAAAAAGAAAAGGAGAGAAAAGGTCAAGAGAAGACAGAAAAGAAAAAAAAAAGAAAAAAAGATTTAAAAAAGTAAAAATAAAAATGACTTCTCGGCAGTTTCTTCAAAGTAATTTGCCTTTTCTTTCTTCCTTAATTTCTCCTTGAATTCTAACTCCTTTTCTTCTCCTTTCTGTTGAGGTTATCTTTCTTTCTCTTTATATTTTATCTTTCCTTTTCCTTTGTCATCTATTTTTGCTTCCTTCTCTCATCTATCCGTTTTAGGTTTTCCATCATTCTGTCCCAATTTGTTTCTTGGATTGGTTCTCCTTTATTTTTTGCTAGTAAGAAAGTCAGCCTGTCCATGTTTCATATGTCAAGTACCTTTATCAGCCAATCGTCTTTCTCTGGGATTTCTTCTTTCTTCCATAATTTGGCATAGCAAATCCTTGCCGCTGTTGTTAGTAAGAATAATAATTTGTCTTCATTATTTTCTATTTTTATTTTGTGTATCCCTAATAAAAATGTTTCTGCTTTAAATGGTATTCTTATCTCCAATATTTTTTCTAATTTTTCCTGTATCTTTTTCCAGTATTTTTGGGCCTTTTCGCACGTCCACCACATGTGGAAATACGATCCCTCTTTCTTTCCACACTTCCAGCATTTTGTATTTGTGTTTTTGTCGAATTTCCCTAGTTTCTGGGGGGTCATATATACCACCTGTAGGCCATTCTAAACCAATTTTCTTTCAGATCTATTGCGTAACAGTATTTTAATTTTTTATTCCATATTGTCTCCCATTCTCGCTGTTTAATTTGTCTCCCTAGATTTTCTTTCCACCTTTTCATATAGTTCTTTTCTTTTTCCTTTTCTACTTCCCACTCTATCAATTTTTTATATATTTTGGTTATTATTTTCCTATCTGATTGCATTATTTTATCCCACCAATTATTTTGAACCCTATTTCTTTATCTTTTTTGTAGTATTCCTTTATCTGCCAGAATTGGTACCAAGATATGTTTTTGTCTAATTTATTCATTTCTTCTTGTGTCTTCATTATCCACACTCCCCCTTGTTTTTTTTAGTAAGTCTTTGTATCCTAACCATTTATTCCATCCCAGTACTCGTCTTTGTGCTGCTTCTAGGGGTGAGATCCAAAAATATTCCGGTTTTAACATGAATTTTTTTTGTAGTATGATCTCCATCTCCCTGTGTACTGTTCTCCAGAACCTTTTAACCATCTTACATCCCCACCACATATGGAAAAAAAACCCTTTTCTTTCCTACATTTCCAACACTCCTCCCCATTTTCCCCCTTATTAAATTTTCCCAATTTTACCGGTGTGATATACCATCTAAAAAAGATTTTATACCAGCTTTCCTTTAGAGCTGTTGAGTGTGTAAATTTCAATCTTTTTTGCCAACATCTTTCCCAGTCCTCCAAGTTTACAGTGTGTCCGATCTCCCTTGCCCATATGGACATAATATCTTTTACATAATCTTCTTCTGTTTCCCACATCAGTAACTGTTTGTATAGCACTTTAATTATTTTTGTCTCTAGTTTTAGAACAATATCCCAAGTTGTCTCCTTCTTCTCAAACCCTATTATTTTTATTTATTACATGCATTTATACCCCGCCCTTCTCCCCGAGGGGACTCAGAGCGGCTTACATTCTGCCACGGGGGCCAGCAACAAGTATACTATAAAACAAAACAATTAAAACATGATAAAAACATGATAAAAAGTATACAAAAATTTAAACGCTGCAAGGCAGCGATATTGCACCATCCTCAGTCATTCAAGGCTGCTACAATTACAGATTTGCGATCCGATTACAACAGCCAATGAGCTTATTCGCTGAATGCCTGGGCGCAGAGCCAGGTTTTTAGTTTCCTTCTAAATCCCAGGAGGGAAGGGGTTTGCCGGATATCGCTGGGGAGGGAGTTCCACAGCCGAGTGAGGAGCCACCACCGAGAAGGAAGGCCCTGTCCCTCGTCCCCACCAGCCGCGCCTGCGAGGCAGGTGGGATCGAGAGCAGGGCCTCCCCGGAAGATCTTAAGGTTCTAACGGGCTCATAGGAGGAGATCCGTTCGGATAGATAGGCAGGACCAGAACTGTTTAGGGCTTTATAGGTCAAAACCAGCACTTTGAATTGGGCTCGGTAGCATATCGGCAGCCAGTGGAGCTGGCTTAGCAGGGGGTTGTGCGCTCCCTGTAAGCCGCTCCCGTTATTAATCTGGCTGCCGCCCATTGTACTAGTTGGAGCTTCCGGGCCGTCTTCAAAGGCAGCCCCACGTAGAGTGCGTTGCAGTAATCCAGCCGGGATGTGACCAGAGTGTGGACCACCGTGGCCAAGTCAGACCTCCCAAGGAACGGGCGCAGCTGGCGCACGAGGGGGAGTTGTGCGAAGGCTCTCCTGGCCACTGCCAAGACCTGGGGTTCCAGGCTCAGCGATGAGTCCAGGATCACCCCCAGACTGCGAACCTGCGTCTTTAGGGGGAGTGCGACCCCGTCCAACACAGGCTGTAACCCTATTCCCTGTTCGGCCTTGCGACTAACCAGGAGGACCTCTGTCTTGTCTGGATTCAGTTTCAATTTGTTAGCCCTCATCCAGTCCGACACAGTGGCCAGACACCGGTTCAGGACCTGAACAGCCTCCTGAGTGACAGGTGGGAAGGAGTGACAGAGCCGGACATCATCTGTGTACAGATGACACCGGACCCCGAAACTCCTGATGATCTCTCCCAACGGCTTCATGTAGATGTTAAACAACATGGGGGACAATATCGACCCCTGCGGGACCCCACAGGACAATGGCTGTGGAGCCGAGCAGGTGTCCCCCAGTGACACCATCTGGGATCGTCCCTCCAGGAAGGACCGGAGCCACTGCAGAACAGTGCCTCCAATGCCCAACCCGGCGAGTCGTCCCAGAAGGATACCGTGGTCAACGGTATCGAAGGCCGCTGAGAGGTCCAGCAGAACCAGCAAGGACACACTCCCCTTGTCCAGTTCCCGGCAAAGATCATCGACTAAGGCGACCAAGGCTGTCTCGGTACCATGCCCCGGCCTGAAGCCAGACTGCGCCGGATCTAGAATATCAGCATCTACCAAGAATGCCTGAAGTTGCGCTGCCACCACCAGTTCCACGACCTTGCCCTTGGTTATCCTTCTTAAAGCATTCTCTAATCTGCCAATAATTTAACCAGGTCATAGATGGTTCTATTTGTTTAATTTCCTCATATGATTTTTAATGTATTCCTTCATTATCTATCTTTACCAATTGTTTATACGTAAGCCATCTTTCCTTGGGAATCTCTCGCATATGTTCTGATTCCAGAGGTGAGAGCCATAATGGGACCTTCCTGTAAAATCTGTGTTTATCTTTCTGCCACGTTTTTAGTAGTGCTTCTCTCAAATAGTGATTATTAAAGTTTTTTTCTTTAAAGCTTTTCCTCTTCCATAAATAGGCATGCCATCCCTTATTCAGGTCCTGACCTTCTAACACCAATATTGTTCTGTCACACGCTGGGCCTGTGACTGATTGTCTATTATATAGGACGTACGCTTTACGCCCAGCGGGAAGCCAGGGTGCCTAAAGAAAGGTCGTTGAGGAATTTCCCTGAAAAGATGGCCTTGAAGTCTTTTAAAGAAATAACAAAGTCTTTATTGATGAACAAAGGAGTCTTGTCCCACAGGACAGGCGATTGGCTTTGAATAACTGTGGAAACCCTCTTATAACCCCTCCCAGGCAATCTGTTATCTGGGCCTAGCTGGTCTGGGACCCACTGCCAACTCCAAGTGCGTCTGGTTGTCGAGTGGACCTACCAGCCAAGGCTTGCAGATTTTTCTGTGCTGTTGTTCTGTATCCTCGGACGATCAATATCCCTGGTGGTCTTTAACCCTGGTGTTCTTTAACCCCGGTGGTCTTGAAATATGAAGCTTTTTATGGGATGAGCTGGTCTACGTCCTATAGATGAGCTTCCTAAGTGAGACTAACTTAAAAATGGCTCCTTCCCTCCCAGAGCCCTGAACAAGGGGCGGAACCAAACTTAATGGTGATTGACCAGGTGGCCTGTCCTATGAATGCAAACATTTGCAGCAAGAAAGTAAAGTAGAAGGTTCTGGTACAGCCGTACCAGCACAAATATCCTATTTTTTCGCAAAGTGGCCCATTCCTTCACCCATTCCAGAGCTGCTGCGTCATAATACAACTGGAGGTCAGGGACTCCCAAACCATGATCTTGGTTTTCTTGACGTTTAACTGCAGCCCAGCCTTTGAACTTTCTTCTTGTTTTCCCCTTGGTGATAAGGCTCCTCAGCTCCTCCTCGCTTTCGGCCATCAGAGTGGTATCATCTGCATACCTAAGGTTGTTAATGTTTCTTCCAGCAATTTTAACTCTGGTCTTGGATTCCTCAAGCCCCACACGTCGCATGATGTGTTCTGCGTACAAGTTAAATAGGGAGGGTGAGAGGATGCAGGAGGCCTTAAACCAGTGATTCCCAAAGTGAGCACTACCGCCCCCTGGTGGGCACTGCAGCGATCCAGGGGGTCGGTGATGGCACCTATTAGGACACAGGGGTGGGGCCAGGGGAGGGGCTGGGCCTCTTCCCAAGTGCCGGAGACAGGGCTGAGCCAGGAGGCGGAGCTAGAGGAGTGGGCGTGTCTTCTTCCCAAGAGCCCGAGACAGGGCTGAGCATCTATACCTCTTCTGTGGTGCTTGTTGGGACACAGAGGGCGGAGCTAGGGAAGGGGGCGGGGCCTCTTCCCAAAAGCCTGAGACAGGGCTGAGCCTCTATATCTCTCCTGAGAGGCCTTTTAGGACTAAAGGGCGGGGCTAGGGGAGGGGAGTGGCCTCTTCCCAAAAGCCTGAGACAGGGATGAGCCTCTATATCTCTCCTGAGAGGCCTTTTAGGACTAGGGGAGGGGGCGTGGCCTCTTCCCAAGAGCGTGAGACAGGGCTGAGCCTCTATATCTCTCTTGAGAGGCCTTTTAGGACTAAAGGGCGGGGCTAGGGGAGGGGGCAGGGCCTCTTCCCAAAAGCCTGAGACAGGGCTGAGCCTCTATATCTCTCCTGTGAGGCCTTTTAGGACTAAAGGGCGGGGCTAGGGGAGGGGGCGGGGCCTCCTTCGAAGAGCCTGAGACAGGGCTGAGCCTCTATACCTCTCCTGAGAGGCCTTTTAGGACTAAAGGGCGGGGCTAGGGGAGGGGGCGGGGCCTCCTTCGAAGAGCCTGAGACAGGGCTGAGACTCTATATCTCTCCTGAGAGGCCTTTTAGGACTAAAGGGCGGGGCTAGGGGAGGGGGCGTGGCCTCTTCCCAAGAGCGTGAGACAGGGCTGAGCCTCTATATCTCTCCTGTGAGGCCTTTTAGGACTAAAAGGCGGGGCTAGGGGAGGGGGCGGGGCCTCCTTCGAAGAGCCTGAGACAGGGCTGAGCCTCTATACCTCTCCTGAGAGGCCTTTTAGGACTAAAGGGCGGAGCTAGGGAAGGGGGCGGGGCCTCTTCCCAAAAGCCTGAGACAGGGCTGAGCCTCTATATCTCTCCTGAGAGGCCTTTTAGGACTAAAGGGCGGGGCTAGGGGAGGGGAGTGGCCTCTTCCCAAAAGCCTGAGACAGGGATGAGCCTCTATATCTCTCCTGAGAGGCCTTTTAGGACTAGGGGAGGGGGCGTGGCCTCTTCCCAAGAGCGTGAGACAGAGCTGAGACTCTATATCTCTCCTGTGAGGCCTTTTAGGACTAAAGGGCGGGGCTAGGGGAGGGGGCGGGGCCTCCTTCGAAGAGCCTGAGACAGGGCTGAGCCTCTATACCTCTCCTGAGAGGCCTTTTAGGACTAAAGGGCGGGGCTAGGGGAGGGGGCGGGGCCTCTTCCCAAGAGCCTGAGACAGGGCTGAGCCTCTATACCTCTCCTGAGAGGCCTTTTAGGACTAAAGGGCGGGGCTAGGGGAGGGGGCGGGGCCTCTTCCCAAGAGCCTGAGACAGGGCTGAGCCTCTATATCTCTCCTGAGAGGCCTTTTAGGACTAAAGGGCGGGGCTAGGGGAGGGGGCGGGGCCTCTTCACAAAAGCCTGAGACAGGGCTGAGCCTCTATATCTCTCCTGTGAGGCCTTTTAGGACTAAAGGGCGGGGCTAGGGGAGGGGGCGGGGCCTCCTTCGAAGAGCCTGAGACGGGGCTGAGCCTCTATACCTCTCCTGAGAGGACTTTTAGGACTAAATGGCGGGGCTAGGGGAGGGGGCGGGGCCTCCTTCGAAGAGCCTGAGATAGGGCTGAGCCTCTATACCTCTCCTGAGAGGACTTTTAGGACTAAAGGGCGGGGCTAGGGATGGG